>NC_049909.1:21975616-22259962 GCF_001411555.2 Juglans regia
TATGTATGTCAATACATTGTATTTACTGCTTTCCTTTACTTTCTGATGTGTTCTATTTCGAGTGTCTTGTTAATCTGATGTGCTGGCTTGATCTCTACCGTTGGAACTGTTAATCAGATTCACTTGATGCACGTGAGAGGAGCTCGTGACTTCTTTAGACGGTGCTAACCCTAGTCCTTTGGATCTTGACACGTGGCTGAATCTGTTGCAAGATATATATATATATCTCTTTTGCCTTGTAACCCTAGAGTGAATTTTTATTCTTGGTTGACGGCTGGTTTCGAGAGAGAGTGAGAGCAGAGAGAAGGGTGAGTTAGGGTTTGCTTCTGGGAAGAAATCTGTGCGATTTCTTGGGTTTCCAGTGAGGGCATTGTAACTCTAATGTACTGAGGCTTCTCTGTGAAGTACTGTTCATCAATAAAGATCTCTGTGGCTTTTCTGAGGCCATTCCTGCCGTGGACATAGACCATTAGGGTCGAACCACGTATATCGGTGTGTTATTTCCTTTATCTCTATATTTTCTTCATTCTTGCTCACTGATTATGATTATTGATATGTTTATGTGTATATTGTGATATATTAGCAAACTGTACAGAAAAGGTGGTGTTGATGTTTCTTCGGTTGTGATCATTATCAAACTGCGATCCTTGTGATTTTATTATCTTCTGTTTGGGTGAATAAAACTGGTTGTTTTATCATAAAAGAAACAAAACCTTTTATCACAAAATATTGAGTTTATTCGTTATAAATAAATTCTTTTATAACATTTTATAACAATTGGTATTAAGAGCTCGGTTCATGGGGACTATGAGGTTTGATATAGAAAAGTTCACTGGGGATAATGATTTTGGCCTATGGAGAATAAAAATGAGAGCACTGCTAGTCCAGCATGGACTGCAGGATGCTCTCCTTGGTGAGAAACAGAAGGGCTCTTCCTCGAAAGAGGAAGAAAAGGGGGTTGTTCACAAGGACATCCTCCAGAAAGCCCACAGTGCTCTTATACTCTCTCTTGGGGACAAAGTTCTAAGAGAGGTGGCAAGTGAGAGCACTGCTGCGGGTATATGGCTAAAATTGAAAAATTTGTACATGACTAAATCCCTTGCAAACAGACTGCACAAGAAAACCAAACTGTACACTTTTAAAATGATTTCTGGAACTTCAATTGGGCAACATCTTGATGAGTTTAACAGAATTATTTTAGACCTTGCTAATATAGATATTAAGGTGGAGGATGAGGATCAGGCTATTCTCTTGATGAGTTCTTTAGACTCATCTTACCTAAACCTAAAAGAAACCATGATGTATGGTAGAGATTCCTTGACTCTTGATGAAGTACAATCTGTACTGCATACTAGAGAACTTCAAAACAGAGGTGATACCAAACAGAGTCATGGGGAAGGTTTATCTATTAGAGGCATAACTGAAAAGAGAGAAAAGAAGGGCAAGAATGAGAACAAGAAATTCAGGTCTAAGTCAAAGGGAAAACAATTTAAATGTTTTCACTGCCATAAAGAATGGCACTTTAAAAAGGATTGCCCTGATAGAAAAACAAATCTATGGAATAAAACTAAAGAGGCAGGGGATGCCTCTGTAGTTTTAGAAGGGTATGAAAGTGCTGACGTTCTCACTGTTAGTGAGGTTGATTCTAAAACAGAGTGGATTATGGACTCTGGTTGCTCTTTTCATATGTGTCCAATCAGGGATTGGTTTGAGTCATTCTCTGATTTAGATGGGGGACATGTAATTCTAGGAAACAATAAATCCTGTAAAGTCATGGGAATAGGGTCTATTATACTTAAAATGCATGATGGGATGGAACAAGTGTTGAGGGAGGTCAGATTCATTCCTGAGTTAAAGAGAAATTTAATTTCTCTTGGTATGCTTGATTTGGCTGGATATACCTTCAAATCTGAGTCTGGGACTCTTAGAGTTACAAAAGGTTCCTTAGTTATTATGAAAGGGGTTATTAAAAATGGCTTGTATACACTTCTTGGAAAAAAACAGTAGTTGGAGAAGCATCTCCAACTCAGAACATAGTTGAGAATAGAGCTGTGTTATGGCATAGGAGACTTGGGCATGTGAGTCAAGGGGGACTGTTAGAACTACAAAAACAGGGTTTACTTAGTGATCAAAACCTAGGGAACTTACCTTTCTGTGAAGATTGTATCTATGGAAAGGCTAAGAGGGTTAGTTTTAAGTCAGCTACACACAACACTAAGCAAACCCTTGACTATGTTCATTCTGACCTATGGGGACCTGCAAGGGTGAAATCACACAGTGGAGGGAGCTACTTCCTCTCCTTGGTTGATGATTATTCTAGAAGGGTCTGGATTTTTATCCTCAAAAATAAGAGTGACACTTTTGAAAAATTCAAGGAGTGGAAGACTCTAGTGGAAAACCAAGTAGGTAGAAAACTCAAGATCCTGAGAACTGACAATGGGCTTGAGTTTCTGTCCAATGAGTTCAACATGTATTGTCAAAGGGAATGAATTCTTAGGCATAAAACTGTGAGAGAAACCCCTCAACAGAACGGTTTAGCTGAAAGGATGAATAGGACCATTTTAGAAAGGGTAAGATGTATGTTGTCAAATTCAGGGCTGCCCAAAACTTTCTGGGCAGAAGCTGCCACTACTGTTGTTCACCTTATAAATAAATGTCCTTCATCTGCTATAGGTTTCAAAACTCCACATGAGTTGTGGTTTGGGAAACCTCCCAGCTATGACTATCTAAGAATTTTTGGATGTGTTGCCTATGCACACTCAAAAACTGACAAACTGGAACCTAGGGCCCTTAAGTGTATCTTCATAGGATATCCTGAAGGTGTAAAGGGTTATAAACTCTGGGTAGAAGGACCAGGTAGGTATAAATGCATTGTGAGTAGAGATGTGACTTTTAATGAGTCTCAGATGGCTCGGGTTCAGGAGGACAATGCAGACCTAGAGGTGGATAAAATCTCAAAGGGGTCTCAGATTGAGGTGGAGCATCTTGATGCCCAATCTGAACCTGGAACAGGGAAAAATAATGACCCTGATGGAGGAGACTCAGGGGACATTGATCAAGGTGGTGATAACTCTTACAACCTAGTTAGAGATAGGCAAAAGAGAGTCATCAAACCACCTATAAGATATGGGCAGGCAGAAACTCACTATGTTTGCTCTTACAGTAGCTGATGAAGTGATTTATCAGGAACCTAAAAGTTATAAAGAAGCAGTAACTAGTAAAGATTCTGCTAAATGGATTCTTGCTATGCATGAGGAAATGGAATCTCTTAACAAAAACAAAACCTGGGTTTTAGTGCCTAAACCTAAAGGGGTTAAACTTGTTGGATCCAAATGGATCTATAAAAGAAAGGAAAGCATATCAGGGATAGAGGGGACCAGGTTTAAAGCTAGGCTTGTAGCAAAGCGGTTCACACAGAGAGAAGGGATTGATTTTAATGAAATCTTCTCCCCTGTGGTTAAACATAGCTCCATTAGGCTATTGCTAGCCTATACAGCTTCAGAAAATTTACATCTAGAACAGTTAGATGTTAAAACTGCTTTTCTGCATGGAGAACTTGAAGAAGAAATTTATATGCAGCCTCCTGAAGGTTTTGCAAATAAAATTAATATTGATCAAGTGTGTCTCCTTAAAAAATATTTATATGGCCTTAAACAATCACCTAGGCAGTGGTATAAAAGATTTGACACACACATGATTAATAATAATTTTAAAAGAAGCTGCTATGACAGTTGTGTTTATTACAAGGAAGAAAATGGAACTTTTGTTTATCTTCTATTGTATGTTGATGACATGTTGATAGCTTGTAAAGACACTGTGTTAATTGAACAAGTTAAAATTATGCTTAAAGCAGAATTTGAAATGAAAGATCTGGGTCCTGCTAGAAAAATTTTAGGGATGGAAATTGAAAGAGACAGAAGTGCTGGAATGCTATACTTGTCTCAAAGAAATTACATCTCTAAAATCTTGAATAGATTTGGTATGGAACATGTGAAACCTGTAAGTACACCTTTAGGACAGCATTTTAAACTGTCTTTAGATCAGGCTCCTAAAACAGATCATGATATTAATTTTATGAAACAAATTCCCTATGCAAGCATGGTGGGAAGTATCATGTATGCAATGGTCTGCTCTAGACCTGATTTGACCTATGCTGTGAGTGTAGTTAGCAGATTCAAGGGAAATCCTGGAAAACCACATTGGCAGGCCATTAAATGGGTACTTAGGTACCTTGCTGGTTCTTCTGGTATGTGCCTCAGTTTCGGGAATGATGTTAAAGAGGGTTCTGAAATCACTGGTTTTGTAGACTCTGACTTTGCTGGCAGTATAGACACTAGAAAGTCTTTAACTGGTTATGTCTTTACTGCTTTTGGGGGAGCTATTAGCTGGAAATCACACTTACAATCTGTGGTAGCTTTGTCCACCACAGAAGCTGAATATATTGTTTTGACAGAAGCTATTAAAGAGGCTAGATGGTTAAAGGGTATTGCAAGTGAGTTAAATATTTTCAATGGTAACATTACAATCCACTGTGACAATCAAAGCACACTGCATTTAGCTAAAAACCAAGTCTTTCATGAAAGGTCCAAGCATATTGATGTAAGACTTCATTTTGTAAGGGATGTTATAGAATCAAAAATAGTTGGTGTGGAAAAGGTTCCAACCGAAGATAATTCTTCAGATATGATGACCAAATCTGTTCCCTGTTCTAAGTTCAGACACTGTCTGAACTTAATTGGTATGAAGTCAAGAGTCTGTTCCCATTAGGGGAAAACTGCAGGAATGTGCCAATGATGAGAGTCAATTTTTTTTTATATGGGGCAAATACATGTTTTGCCAAGGTGGAGATTTGTAATATGTATGTCAATACATTGTATTTACTGCTTTCCTTTACTTTCTGATGTGTTCTATTTCGAGTGTCTTGTTAATCTGATGTGCTGGCTTGATCTCTACCGTTGGAACTGTTAATCAGATTCACTTGATGCACGTGAGAGGAGCTCGTGACTTCTTTAGACGGTGCTAACCCTAGTCCTTTGGATCTTGACACGTGGCTGAATCTGTTGCAAGATATATATATATCTCTTTTGCCTTGTAACCCTAGAGTGAATTTTATTCTTGGTTGACGGCTGGTTTCGAGAGAGAGTGAGAGCAGAGAGAAGGGTGAGTTAGGGTTTGCTTCTGGGAAGAAATCTGTGCGATTTCTTGGGTTTCCAGTGAGGGCATTGTAACTCTAATGTACTGAGGCTTCTCTGTGAAGTACTGTTCATCAATAAAGATCTCTGTGACTTTTCTGAGGCCATTCCTGCCGTGGACGTAGACCATTAGGGTCGAACCACGTATATCGGTGTGTTATTTCCTTTATCTCTATATTTTCTTCATTCTTGCTCACTGATTATGATTCTTGATATGTTTATGTGCATATTGTGATATATTAGCAAACTGTACAGAAAATGTGGTGTTGATGTTTCTTCGGTTGTGATCATTATCAAACTGCGATCCTTGTGATTTTATTATCTTCTGTTTGGGTGAATAAAACTGGTTGTTTTATCATAAAAGAAACAGAACCTTTTATCACAAAATATTGAGTTTATTCGTTATAAATAAATTCTTTTATAACATTTTATAACACTCCTTATATCTTAAGTTTGGATTTATAAAATCTTTCATTTTATCTTATTTTATTTTATTTTATTATTATAATTTTATTAAATTTTTATATAAAATATAAAAAATAATTTAATTTTTTTAATTTTTTAAATAATAATAATATTAAAAATAATATTTTATTAATATTTTATTTAATTTTTAATTTTAATTTAAAATCACCTCATTTTATCTTACTGTCTAAACTAATTCTGATAATATTTATATTTTAAATTATTAATAATCATGATAAATTTTATAATAAATAATTTGATATTTAATATTTAAATGACATGTGGTATTTAATATTTAAATTAAAAAAAAACAGTTTGCTGACTAATATATGATACTTGGAACATGGAAATTATTACAATTTAAAAAGGTTTTTTTTTAATACATTTAAAAGGGGGCTTTCGAACTCTAAATTTTTATTTTAAAGATTGAAAATTATATCAATCCGATCACATGATTTTAACAATTTAAAAAGGTCATGGATAGTGTAGGTTGGTTTAAGAAATAAAATAATATGTAGCGGTAATTAATATTTTTGAGAATTTTCAGGACAATGTTTTTCATGTGTACAGCATTAATTAGTAATGGATGCATCTGGATCCAATATGTTGTATAGCTTGTTGTCGACATGTTCTTGGAGTTAATTGGAGGTTGTCATGTGCCGCCTTCTTTGTTCTTTTGGTGTTGTATTTGTACATCTTCTTTATTGCAATTAAATCCATTCATCTACCCTTGAAAAAACAAGCAATCGTCTGAATCTGAATCATTTTAAGAATTTACAAAATAAATATAATGATTGCACCCCAAGAAAAAAAATTATTAAGCTTGCCTGTGTTTGAGACCAAATCAAACATACATCACGAGGCAAAAACAATAAACAAACTTAGGAGCTTAGGATAATTAATACATTATTATAAGTTAATAATACCTATAATTAATCAGTAATTTTGTGTGCAACCAAACCCTTAATTCTAACGATGAAAAATGATTAAATGCTTTGATTTTTTTTTTCCCAGTTATCATGTTCTAAGCACATATCTACATGCACAGAGCAGCATATCGAGATGATTGGTGTTGTACTTCGGGAAAAAAAACGTATCACATCGTATTATTTAATTTCTTTATTGCTTGCTTGTAGCTGACGTTCAGCATCGTTGATTCTCCAAGGAAAATATTAATAAATATATGGAAATAAGAAGACCAACTTCATGATCCTTATTGAGTTGAGCAGGACTTTTCTTGAAACCCAATTTTCAGTAAATAATTCAATTTTTTTAAATTTTTATACAAAATAAAAAACTCTCGCATCACTATTCAAATTGGGTTTCAAGATAAGTACTGCTCAATCAATAAGGATCATGTTAATAGTTCCTAATATGAAGGCTCACGGCCTGCATCTTAATTGGCTGCCGATCACTTAATTCATTATGCGAAAAATCTGGTTGGTTAATTTCCTGGTGTATGTATAATTAATAGTATGATAAATTAGATACTTACCAGGAAAAAAAAAAGTATAGTAATTCAGTATGAGATATTAATGGGTTCCAGAATTATTTTTCCTCAAAGCATTTTAATCTTCTAGGGGAAGCTTCACTGTACTACCCACAGAGATGCATCCTGTAGGGGCTTTTCTCATGTCTAATATATTTTCGTACATAAATACATGTAGGATATATATATATGTCATGAGAAATTATATTTGTATTTTTGAAACTCACGTTAAAACAAAAAGTTATATATATATATATATATAAATATAGCCGGCCACCAACTTTGGAATATTGGGTTCACTTCACCCACCCCAGCCATCACTAAATTTTTATGAGGGGCCTTTATATTTTTATACAAGCTGTATCAGAATTAGGTGCTCTTGTAGTTGTTGCCCTTGATGACACTTTGTACAGTCAGAACCATGTAATCATGCCTTTGGATTATGAATCTCTAAATTTTTATATGAATTTTATAAGTGTAAGAGGTAGATGAATACCTCTTGCAATTTGTATTAAACTTCAAAGTTATTCAAGAGATCCATACAGATAATAATGATAAATGAGACAATACAATATTACAATACAATTAATTTCCTTATAGTGTAGTATTTGCAATTTCCAAGGATCTGAGTTCCCACGAGGGATCAAGTGACAAGGAAGTGTAGCGGCAACTAAGAACGTCTCGGACTTTGGAACCTCAAGAGTACTGTTACATATATAAACCCTAAGGAGCTTTATTGCTACCTCATAATCATGGGGGTCAGAATTTGCATGTTCATCGCATGAGAGTAATGTTTTACAAAGAAGGGATGAAGAGATGGATTTTCGTCATGGTCAGTCAAAAGCTTGTTTATCTACATTTTTCTGCACCTTACTTTATTGGCAAAATGCAGATCCAACCCTATAAAGTTTAACTTTGTGTTGCGAGTTCTGGGCCATACTAATTGAAATTGTCGTGGAAACTGGCAGTGCAGAGCCAAAAAAGGAGCTCAATACCGCATCTGTGCCTCTCTCTCTCTCTCTCTCAAGAATAATGTTTGTGGATAAGGGACTTCGTCCTAGAGTAGCAAGGGCACGTGATGGTCTTGTGGGGGAAGGACTTTGGCAGAGTGGAATCCTTTTCTAGAACTCTGTCTCTGTCCAACTGGGATTCCCATTTCTCATCTCCTATCCACCTTTTTTTTTTATTATTATTATTGAAATTAGGCCTTATCATTGCGCTGTTTCTGGAAGTTCTATAAATTTTTCAATGTCCAATTGATTGCTAAGCACTACTATCATGCCATGCTCTAGTTTTCCTTTCAATTATATTGACACGAAAGCTTCTTCTGCAAAATGTTGACTTTGTGTTACCATTTGCAAGCTTCCTGTCCTGTCCACCACATATTCAATATGGGAGAGAATCCACATGGCAATGATAAAAGAATTAGGAACATGTGTTGCACATGTAGGACATAGTAAATGAATTTTTGATCAACGGTGCTGATCAAGTTTTCAAGTAATGATGGCTCTTGTTGCCTAATGGGTACTGCAGAAACCCTCTGGGGGACATACATACATACATAAATTGAGCCATCTCGATCATTATTTAATAGGAACATACAAGAGTGGAAGCATGAATAGTTGTGACTTTACTTAAAAGCACACCAATTTAAATGCATGCATAAAAGAAGATGAAGAAGGTATATAAATTATATGAGGGTGGAGAGAACCTCCGATTTCCAGGAAGCTCGAGTGCCATGTGAGTGATATAATCCAAGACTACTAGAAACCAGAATGTCTACATGTGAGGATCCTCAAGTTGTAAGAGTAAGGATAAAAAAAAGGTTGTATGAGTACGGATCGCATAATTTTAGGAATTTCCAGACACAATGATCGCAAGTGTCAGTCATCAGAACCATTTCAAGGATCAGTTGATATCAGATTGGTTTGTTTCACAAAGAAAGCAAGACATCTCACATTTTAGGCTTTGATATCTCTACACTCGAGCAAAGGAGCGCAGCGCCTCAATGAAAAACAAAATCATATATTTAAGGCTATAGATTATCTCACTTATTTTCAAATATCTTGCATGCTTGGCAAACCAGAAAAAGTTCAAGAAAAAATATGATTATATATATATGTAGACTGGATGACATTACCATAACCAAGGGCACGCACCTTGGATTCCTGCCCTAACAGCGAAAGGGTTTCGATGAGTTCCTCTCATGGCTGCGCTGTTATTTTGTCCTGTGCTTATACGGTTTAGTCATTGTTTTCACTCTTATAAGGTTTCCTTATCTTCTTTGGATCTTTGTCATTTCTTTATTAATCTTTCTTTCAAGAGGTTTTTGCTGAGTTTCTTGACAACCAAACAGCCAAATATATACATATTCCTTCCTTATATATATACAGGGAGATACAAGGAGTCCGGAATGAAGAGTTAAAAAGTGACGCTTCTAGTTTGTACAGCCAATGATGAATGAAGATTAGTAAGGGAAATTCAAATATTAATAGAGTAGAGAAAATCAAAACGAAATACGTATATTCCATTCAAGGCGGTGCACGTTTGGCAGGATCTTTACGTTGACACTTCATTCCATTTTGGTGTTGTAGACCCGTGACGGTGCATGATTTGTGTGAGATTCCTTGCTCATGTGTTGTGGACCTTGGCTGCATATTGCTGTAACTTTCTCAGAAGGTGGTTTATTTTCATTGTATCCATTTCGTATTTTGATCATTTTATATGAACAGCCCGACAACATAATGGCAGGGCCGCTCATCTCTAAGAGAATCGAGAAGAGATGGCGAGTTCCTTAGAAAAATTATGTGAAACGTAAGCGTAACAAAAGAATTTCACAAAAATAAATTTATAAATTGACGTGGCTTATTAGAATATTTTAAATATACTATAGAATAAAATTATTAACTTTACAATCTGACATACCACATTAAACAAAGTCAGTTTGTGAGTTTATTATTGTGTAATCACGTTGTAGTTAAAGTATTTCTCTAACGAAAAACCCACAAAATTTAAAATTTTGCTCAACCTACTGTACACGGTTAGCAAATAAAGCATACCGGCCAGGAACTGCTATTATCAGACTTTGTAATAAGGAACTGGCAGAGTTTATACATCTGTGTCTGCGAAAAACAAGGAGTATATACTCAGTATTTGGTCATTGAAACTTGAAAGAAAAGAGGAGCTCCAAGGGCATCTGATGGCCATTGAGTTAGGAGGTCAAACAATCATATTGGAGACTTCTGCAATTTAAAGTGTGAACAAATTTAGAAAGCCTCCCTCTCTGTGTCGTTGAAATGCTCAAAGTTTTGACCCCTTGCACAGACCATGCATGTAATGAAGTGGAGACCACTAAGATCAGTGGTTCTTTTACAATCACGTTTGTATTTCATTGACTCCCCAGAATCTTATCAATGATGGTTTTAGAAACATCTTACTTTCGGGATTTTATAGCCAGAGGGCATCAGTTGCTTTCTGCAGACACCAAAAACACAAGACCTGAAAATTAGCAAAGCAAATGTAACTAAAAGTAAGTTCGAGAATTGAGTAATCCTCTCTAGACTTCCTGTTCTTATCTTTATTTTCCCCCTCTTGGCATTGTTTGTAGTTTTTATAACAATGCTTATGACAATGGATTACACATTAAAATGGCCCTAATCAATTATAATTTTCAGAAGTGCTGAAGTTTAGTATGGGTTGTATCTGACCCAAGCTCTGCATTTTTGTTGGTATATGTCTGTTTCTCAGAAAATACACAGTACTTGAAGGTCGCTACATTAAAGTCTAGCAACGAACTTTGTGGCTCCGAAGGCAATCTAAATATACAAGGCATCCTCCAACGAACTGGTTTTCCTGTACTGCTCCTAATCTTTGGTCCTTTTTCATGATTTCAGTTCTCAAAACCTTGATCCTCCTCACATTAATGGCTCTCTTTCATTTGGGTTTGTTTTCTTTAGGAAAATCCTAGAAGAAAATGCAGATCCACCCTGACTGCAAAAAAAAAAAAGACTGACTACCTGTTGATCTAATGCATTGGTTCCCAATATAATAGAGTCGAACCTAAAGTGTGTGCTCCAACCTGCATAAGCAAGCTATTATTATCACTATTTATGTATTTTGGATAAGCTTTTTCAGATACTTTATTTGATAATTTCCCAATAGAATTGTGAGAATCTCCTTCACAAACAGTAGACAAGTGTCACATTAGAATTTGAAATGATTTTCGTATGGTCATAATCCTCAGCTGAAAAGCCTCTTGACCCCAACATTTTTCTCCGACAACAATGTTATGTTCCCTAATGATTGGGTAGAAAATATTACTCGATGGGTCCTGCATGATTGCTTATTGATGGACAAATCAAAGGAGCTATAATTATAGAGAGGCCCTTTTTCCCTTGAGCAGCACTCTTTCACTCAACTAGTGCACTAATGATTTGGAAATAACTAGAATATCATTCAGCTCCTTTGGAGTTGAAAACTTCACTTCAACTACATTCTTCTCAAACACTCAAAAGATAAATATTTAAAGATGATTAGCTTTGATTCCAAAGTAGGTCCAATCCTTTTTCGATAACTTTTCATCATGACGATCTGGATTCATTATCCTTTTTCTTTTTTCTTTTTTATCCATGGCATGGATCCCTCACATCTGAACTTGTCCTGAATTTGCTTATTGCCCATCAAACAATCCAAAGAATTTTCATGCAGATTGATCAATTCAGAAGTCACCCACATTCAAAATTTTCTGATACTTCTTGAATTTAGTTACTAGAACCATAGTTGGATCAAAATTCTTGTTACTATTTTAAAGTTTGCAAAACCAGAATAAAAGATAAAAGATAAAACTCATAGGACATGGGTTTTACATGTCTGTTCCAGAAGCTGCCAATTCACAAATCTAATGCAGAGTATGAGACGAAAAAGTGTTTTCCTTTCCCATTCGCTTGGGAAAGCATCAAATGATGATCTTCAATTAAAAACAGCAAGAGAAAAGAGAAAGAAGAGAAAAAAATTATTGTAGCAGTTCCATGTTTTAAATGCATCATGTCTGTTGGGGACCATGAAATGGCGGTTGGGAAGCATAGCAGATATGGATTCTAAGAATGTCAACCGCATGCATCTAACGAGTTTGGGCCTATTACATAAAAATAATTACTGGCAAGCATATCAACCGCATAAATTGGCATATCAGGATATGATGCATATATAGTGAAATAGAAGCATTCATGAACTGTCGGAACATGGGCACCCATAACATGGAAATGAAAATGGATGAGACACGGATTCGCATTTTCACATGGGGCTCAAGCCTCAGAGTAGCCCCTTTCTCTAAACTTCTGAGTCTCATGCTCATCAGTCATCCCAAGGAAAGTGGAGCTGTGTTTGGATTGAGTCCCCCCACAAAAAAAAAAAAAAAAAAAAAGGAACTTGGAACATGTTTGGTTGTGTTTTCAGAAAAATATTAAAAAAAAAAAAAACATTTTCAGAGCATAAAGAAAAGGCACAAAAAAAAAAAAAAATGATAATCTGCTATGGCTTTCGTCTGATCAATCTTCTTATGTGCATTGGCTACTTAGCTCAACTACAAAAAACCCGTAGCATGGTGCTTGAAACATCGAAATAATTTGTTTGCATCTTTTCCATAGTCAATATAATTTTCACCGACCAACTAACAAGCGTTACACTTTACACCTAAAACTAAACACACACACACACACACACACACACACACATTACACCCTCCAATTACCATTGATATCTAACAAAGCCTTTTGGGCTTTTGTTAAAACCTGACGGTTGAGATTGTATTATCTATTTCACAGTTTTTTAACATCTCAAGATTTGGCACTATCACCAATTCCATTGAAGGATAGTTTTTATATTTTTGCGGTCTGTCTAAGATTAGTGGGGCCACATGTGTTAAGGAAAACCTTCTTGTATATAAATAACTGTTGGACTTTCTCAAAAAATAAGAATAAAAATAACTGTTGGTCCAGCCTCATTTAACTATATTTATGTAAGCTATACATCGAAATTGAGAAATATAGTATATCAACTTCTTGAGAACAAAGATTTTTTTTTTTTTTTTTAATGCCGGGAAGCTCTCCAAGGCAAGACCCTTCAGACCCATCCCTATAGAGTAAATCTCGATTCCGTGCACCGCACTCTCGGGAGAACAAAGATAATATTAATCACAACAAAAACAACACTTAAACAGCACAGTATTATGGAAGCTGATGCAAGCTACATAAATTTTAAAAGAATGATATTTGATTTAAATAAATGAGAGTTTACAGGGGTCATCTCATCTCTAATGCTACCTGTCTTCCTACACTATAACTTTGACTCTCACGGAAGATTAGGTCTAAAGCCGTATAGTACAAAATTCTATTTTCTTTTACCATCTAGAAAGGATAGATTACAAAACCAAAGATAAATAAATAAATAAAAAGGTGGAAAGAACAACATCCAGTACCGCAGCAAGACCTTACAGGAGCAAGCAATTCTTCAAACTACCTCCTCAGTTTACGGGTGCTAGTAATCAGATGCCAGAGTTGGGCTCTTTGAGCAGCTTTCCTTTTGATGAAGTTCTAGCAGTTTCTTTTCCGGATTACAGAGCCCTGCATGAAGAGCGATATCATGAATAATATTATCCTCATTCTCGTGAATTCTCTGATGTTTTCTACAGCATGTGAAAATATGAAACTAAGATTGATCTTGCACCAAAGGCTCGTGTCTTTATCATGCACAGATTTGTTGTTACATTATATCAAGAAAAAGGTCACTCAAAACTTTTTCTAATCGTTCTTTGCAATGACTCAAACTTTCTGTAATGATTACTTTTGTTCTTACTACTATTATAACCTATCAACTGCGTGCCAAAGGATAGGTGCCTCAAAAGCGACCAATTTTATCTCCATCAGAATCCAAATCCTCGGTATACTGTTATTTATTATAGTCAGTTAGTCAGCCAGCATCAGGTGGACATGTTTGAGGGATCTACACAAATCATGAAATTTGAGCATCTGCAGTTAAATTTGAAGTGGAAGTGAGGAAATGATATACGCTACAAGAATAAAACCTTGACCTTGGCTTTTCTTCTTCAATAGTAAATTCTATTGTTTATTTGGAAAGGGAGAAAACCAACCTGAACACTTGGGAATATCCCAGACGGCAATAGATGTTTGTGTACACTCTGGTTCACACAGTGCTTTATTGTTCTCGAGGTTGACATTCATTGCAAGCATCCATGCCCCAATTGTAACATCCTCATTGCTGAACATCCTAAAACTGTAACATTGAACAAGATGGAGAAAGCAATATACAAGGTAGAGATTTTTTTTTATCGGTAGACAAAATTTTATTGATCATATACAGGAGCCCAAGTATACGAGACATATACAAGAACAATGCCTAAGCGTGCTACACTAGTTTTTCTTTTCTGAACAATGGTATACAGGAGAACTTTAAGGAATGGGAAAGGCCTGTCATTAAATGGGAGTATCAGAAACTGATCAAAACTTACCTGTTGTTTCTAAGAGCAACCAAGCTCGCAACAACATCGGCAGAGAGTGCATATATGGGGCCATAAGCATGAAGAAAGTACTCCATACCAAGCAAATAGGATAGTGGTTCATACCTGCATTAAGTTAACTGATTTGACAAGATCCATATTTGATAACAAGAAAATAAAAACAAGGTACTAGCAGATGCAGCATGTATAATTTACACAGAAGATGCAAGTTATGTATCATTGCAGATATAGCCTCTTCAATTTAAATCATATAATTTCAAAGGTAGGCTAATACATGCCTAATACAGAAAGCTTGAAGATCTGCATCATTAAGATAATGTCATAAGATTTTTGCGCATCCACTTTCTTATATGCAGCAGCATAATGTAGTTACTATTGCAATTGATCACTCTTGCCCTGTGTGTGTGTGGTATTTCCGTAAATGAGCAGCAAGATATTAGGAGGACAAGAAAGAGGGGTTAACAATCTCCCAGACATGAGGTCAAAATGCAGCCAAATGTAATCAATCATGGACCTCAAATGAAGAAAACAGGACTAACCATTTGAGTTTAGGGTCAGTGAAAACAGGGCCCTTTTTCATGCACCCAATGTACGTCTGAGAATGAGTGCGTTCTCTTGCCAAGAGCAGTGAGAGGCGATCTGAAAATTAATCAAGTGATTAAACAAATGCAGAAAAAATCCATAAAAGAAAATCCCAGAAAAAAAGCATATAAATATATTTAGATAAGCCTTATCAAGCCAGTCACCTGGCCTCAAATATATGTCATCGTCCGCTTTAACATAAAACTCAGAATCAAAAAGTGCATATGCAGCTTTAAAGAAAGCTAACCTGTAATGAAAAAAGAGGATTTTGATTTCACAGTAATCAACTAAAACCATTGGCGATATCCATTATATTATTGTTTGCACTAACGTTTTGTATGGAAGCTTACTATACTCCTCTTCAATATCCAATAGCACGAAATCATCATATTCTTCTACCTCCTTCTTAAGCTCTAACATCTTCGATTTATCATTGGTTCTACCAATGATAAACCTGAAAGCCAAACCAGTTGCTTCTTCTAAGCTGCAAGCCATAATCCAATCCATAAACTGATTAAAATCCTCGGGTAAAAGAATGTTTTCTATCTCACCAAAAGATACGGATATTTATTCATTTATGCTCCTTTCCAATAACATTACAAAAATTAAAATTTGCCTCATAGAAGCACAACAATTTTTTTTTTTTATAAGTATTAATTTTTATTCATAGTGCTACAGCGGATTATTCACTCACTCTAAATAGTCATAGGTCTCTTCAAACTTTGCTGCCCATCCATCCATCATTGCCCCATAATTTTATACCAATAGTTCTAATTTTACTTTTTTGAATTTAAAAAGATCATGGAATTTTTCTGGATTTTAAAACATGTGTCCCTACACCTACAGATGATTTTGAATACTTAAAATTTAAAAATTGATATCAGAGGAATATAAGACAATACCGCTTAAGCCCTTGACGATCGGACGGCATCCAAGTCTGGCGCAAGGACCGCCTTCGACCCACTGATCCGAACCCAGTCTGAATGCCAACGAACCCCATCACCCTGTGCCTCTTCGGATCCCCATCACCAATCCCGTTGTCAATCCTACCGCCACCGCCTCTCTCCCAAACCACTCGGACAGACCCTGGTTCGGCGTTAGAGCATCTGTACGACGCACTACTCGAGCTGAGGATCGCCGCGATGCCAAATACGAACCCGGATATACCGATCAGGAGGCAGGACGCGAGAATGAGGACCCTCGATCTGCGCGGGGACGGCGATGTGCGATGCTGATAAGGCATGCTGGTATTGAGAGAGAGAATAAACCCTAGACTAGAAGAGGTGTAGGTCTAGTTTCATGGCAAAGCAAATGATCGAATCAGTTGTATCGGAGAATTGAAGCTTGGAATCATACTCCGGTTACCGGCAGTGGCAGCTAACAGTATGCATCTTTGGATCCGGATCCTCCGCCCGAAACTTTATTTGGATCGGGTTCGTTCTCGATAATCGACGCTAGATAACCATATATTAAGATAAAAATCTTAAAAATCAAATCAATATATCTCGAAAACGAAAATTAAAATTTTATCTATACTTATTTAACACACATAACCTACTGATGTGTCAGTGTTATTGAAATAGTGAAAATTCTAAAATCTGAATTAAAAATTTGATATTAATGAAACATATATTCAATATGTATAATATTATGAATGTACATATAACACTATTTAAATAAAAAATAAAAATAATCAATATTACATCATTTTTGTACAACAGTTCGGTAAAACATTAATTTTTTAAAAAAACATTTCACCTTTTCTTTTGATTCAATGTGTTTAAATTCAAAAAATATATTTTTATGAAATAATTATAAATAGTTGTAACCTTATCACTTCTCATTTTATTTTTTAAATAAGATATGCATGCAAATAGGATATTTGTTTTGTGCCAAACTTCAAATACTACATATATTTGCTACATACAATTATTTTTACATATTTTTTATACATTTTACTAATGTGAGTGACTGCATCAATTTTTTTAATATACTATTAATCACATCAGTAGAGTGCACAAATAATATACAAAAATGACTGAACATAATTTTTGTTAAAACTACAATATTATCCTCGCAATTTCTTTTTAACAAAATTTCATCAAATTTTTTTATTAAATTATATTAAAATGGTTAATATATTAAAAAAACTACCTAGAATTATCCTAAAAGGTCTAATATAAAATAAGATATTAATTACTGGTTCTATTTGATAGTTTTATTTAATAGTCAGTCCTATTTACCAAAAAGTTGTGCTACACAGAAACTTCACACTCTGCACACCCACTTAAAAACATGTGATTTTATTTTTTTATCCTCATATTCCATATTGAATTTAATATGGAATATGAGGATAAAAAAGTAAAATCACATCAGGGTGTGAGGCTTATGTTTAGAATTTTTCTTTACGAGTAGGTTTTTAAGTGCAGGGTGTGGGGCTTATGTTTAGAATTTTTCTTTACGAAAATGGAACGAGGTAGAACTTGATATACTATTGACTGCTTGGCTTCATGTTTTCCATGTGGCATGAAAAATAATAGTTTAAGGGATTGAAAAATAAAGAGAAAGATGCACATTTGATGCATAGTTTTACCGTCATCCTAGATTTGCATCTTTGCTCACATTTAATTTTAAATTTTGGAAGAGTAAAGTAATAAAAATGTGACCGATTCTGTTTTGGATCGGCGGAAATTCATACCATTAGATCGTTTTAATAGTATCATAAACTCCTGAAAGAAAAGCTTCATCCTCGTAAATTTACTACTTTGATCACATTAAATTTTCACATCCTTGACATGTTTAGTATGAACTTACACGTTTATAAATATATATTTTTTTGTTCATTTTAAAAAATTTAAGTGGGGTCATGTAAAATTAACGTTTTCTTTTTCTTTATCGTGTCCTTCCTTAATAAATATGAAGTGTTAGGACAGATTTGGAGGTAGAATGAGACACAAAATTCTCATCTCATCTCATCTCATCTCATCATTACACATTTTTCAAATCTTCATACAAAATATAATAAATAATTCAAATCTCAATACAATAATAATATTAAAATATAATATTTTAAACATTAAAATAAAATACAAAATTTTCATCTCATCCCCAAACTTACCTTTTAATTTCTAACAATATTTTTCTTTCCGTTGGTTAACGGCTTGTCTTCGTTTAGCCGTTTGTTAGGGCCTTTTAATTTACTTCATTAAGCCCTCATTACATCCTGGACGTTGGCTTTGTCCATTTGTTATATATGTGTGCGTTCATTTGGCCTCTTGGATGTACAGGAGAGATAGAAAATAAAAATCAAAGGAAGCTTACCGTATAGCATTATGAGTGCTTTGAGATATTTTTTTTTTTAAGAATTTTTCATATAAAAGAGATATGTTTTTTTGGTAGAGTTTTGAGTTCAATCATTTATATAGAGTTAGTTCAGACTACACGACGATCGGTTGAACTGTTATATCTTGGAGGAGTCAAGTTAAAAAGAGTTCTGTTGTACCAGTTAATTTGAGACTTTGTACATCGCAGAGGGCTTGAATCTCCTTAAAGATAGCGATATTTTCGTGCCTCAGTCCAAACTAGTTTCGTTTGAATATTAATTTTATTGTAATTTTTATTATATTATTATATATTTCCCTAACATTTTTAAGGAGATTTCAGATTGAGCCTACAATCAAAAAATGCACGGAAAGTGTTGGAGATCTCAATAAACCATTTCAATTTGTTGAAGGATGGTGGGCAGATTCTGTTGCCAATAGGCATATCTGCTATGATAAATGTTTGTTTAAAAATTATACTCCCTTTGAAGTAGAGAAAGAAATTATACTTGGTGATTATAGTAAAACCAAGGTTGTTGGGAGTGGTGAGATTGAATTGAAATTCACCTTTGGGTGTATATTGACGCTTAAAGATATGTTTTATATAGCATATATGAGGAATAATTTGTTGTCAAGTTTTTTACTCAACAAAACGGGTTTCAAATAAACTATTAAATCCGATAATTTTGTTATAATGAAAAATTGAGTTTTTGTGGACACTGACTATGTTTGTGATGATATGTTCAAATTGAATGTTGAGAGTAAAGCATCAAATGTTTTTGTTTACATGCTTTCTTCTTTAGATTTTTGGCATACACGTTTATGTCATATCAATAGTAGATATGTTGTTATCGTGAGTATCTTATGATTAATTCCCAAACTGACAAAGGATTTTAAAAAATGTGAAGTTTGTAGTCAAGCAAAAATAGAACGTTGATTGAGTTGACGAATGCTATGCTTATTGATTCAGGCGTTCCTTCAAAAATTTAGAAAAAATAATTTTTCTGAAGCTAGTTCTTCTACTCCTCTAGAAAGTGTATAAATTTTTGAATTAAGAAGGAGTAAGAGAATTAGAATTGAAAAATATTTTGGTTCCAACTATTATATTTACAATATTGAAGAAAATCCAAAGAATTTACAAGAATCTTTAGCATTACCTAATTCTGTATTTTGGAAAGAGGCCGTGGATGATGAGATGGATTCGCTAATTTCTAACAAAATTTAGAAATTAGATGAATTACCATCGGGTTGCAAATCCATAGGTTGTAAATGGGTCATTAGAAAAAAATTTAGACTAGATGGAATAATTGAAAAATTCAAAGCCAGACTAGTTGCAAAAGGTTTTAAACAAAAAGCTAACCTTGATTTTTTTTGACACTTTTTCTCCATTAGATTATTGATTGTCATTGCAACAATTTATAATTTAAGGATTTATCAAATTGATGTTAAAACAGCTTTTTTAAATGTGAATCTAGATGAAAAAATTTATATGGATCAATCCGAAGGCTTTGTAGAGCCTGGCCAAGGAAGTAAAGTGTGTAAGTTGACAAAATCTCTATTTGGCTTAAAATAGGCCCCTAAATAATGGCATGAGAAATTTGATTCTTGCATGATTGAAGATGGCTAGAAGTCAAATGAAAGTGATAAATGTATTTATCATAAATCTTGAAAAAATTCACATGTTGTTATTAGCCTATATGTTGATGATTTATTGATATTTGGTTCTAATTTGTATGTCATAGATAAAACAAAAAGTATGCTGTAATCATTTTGCTATGAAAGATCTCTGTAGGGCTAATTTTACTTTGGGTATGAAAATTACCAAAACATGTGATGGTATTTTTCTTGATCAATCGCATTACGTAATAATTATTGAAGAAATATAATTATGTTGGATGCAAGCATGTTGTTACTCTTTTTTATTCTAGTGTTCATCTATTTTCTATTAAAAATGATGATGATGTAATTAATCAAGATGAATATGATAGCATGATTGCGAGTTTACGTTATGCGACTGATTGTACTAGACCTAACATTAGTTATGCGGTATGAGTACTTAGTAGATTTACTACCAAGTCTGGAAGAGACCATTGGTATGCAATGGATCGGATAATGAAATATTTATCCAGTATAAAATATTATGGCTTGTCTTATAAAAGGTATCATGTTGTACTTGAAAGTTTTAATGATGTTGATTGGAATATCTTGTCAGGTGATTATCTTTCAACTACTGGTTATATCTTTACCTTGGATGGTGGTTTTATATGTTGGAAGTCTAAAAAACAAACGATTATTGCTAATTCAACCATGAAAAATGGTGCCATAATCTGTTGGCTAATAAAACTCATGTTAACACCTGGATTATTGTGTGTGAGTAATAATTATTTATTTCCCTTAAGTAGTTATAGTTTAAGTTTGAGACTACTACCGACTCTGAAAAAAAAGTTTTTATTTCATTAAGTAAGAATTTAATGCAGAACATTCCTTCATGATGCATAATAATTTTTCTTTTGTCTTAAAATATCTCTTATATATATTTTTTATTATTATTAAAATAAGTGTGAGAAATGTTAGTGCTTTTAATAATATTTTTCTTTCCGTTGGTTTTAGTAGCGGTTGGTTAACGAGCTTAATTGTCTTCATTTAGCCATTTGTTATGGCCTTTTAATTTACTTTATTATTTTTTATCGTTAAGCCCTCATTACATCCTGGACGTTGGCTTTGTCCATTTGTTATATATATATATATATGAAAAATTCTATACATAATATAAAATATAAAACATGAGGATAAAATAGTAAAATTATATATTTTTTAAATAGTATGCAGAGTGTAGAGCTTATGTATAACACAACTCTCTCTATATATATATATATTATGTATGTGTGTTTGTTTGGCCTCTTGGATGTACGAGAGAGAGAGAATAGAAAAATCAAAGGAAGCTTATCGTATATCATTAAGAGTGCTTTGAGATATTTTTTTTTGTTGAGAATTTTCAAGTCAAGAAGTGTTTAATTTGAGACTTTATATACTGCATATGACTTAAATCTCCTTAAAGAGAGATATATTTTCGTATTTCAGTCCAAATTAATTTCATTTTAATATTAATTTTATTATAATTTTTATTATATTATTGTGTATTTCGCTAACATGGAGTCCTATCATCTCTCTATCGTCCACCTTCTCTGCTCCTGTCACTACCCCGCCTCTAACTTTCCACCCTTCTATAGTTTAGACTGAAACACGAAAATATTGCTAACATGGAGTCCTATCACCTACTATCCCACCTCTAACTTTCCACCTTTCTTACTTTGAAACGACCCCAAATGAGGAATGGAAATTATGGAATAGTATATTTAATGGTAATCAAAATAGATCAAAAGTCCATTTCTGAAAACAAAGTCAATGAGTCGTTTTGATACTTGTCAAAAGTGGTTCCAATAGAATTGCTTTTGTCCATAATTCAATTCAATGGTTTCCTTTTCCGAAATGACAATACACTAAATTTCCATGACATTGACGATGGTTCCAATAGAATTGCTACTGTCCATAATTCAATTCAATGGTTTGTCTTTTCGAAATGAAAATACACCAAAGAAAAGAAAATTAAATCCATGCGATGGGACATAAATTTGGCATACCATGTCTTAATAAATAATTAAATTTATTTATACGTATTAATTTAAACTTTTAAAATAAGTAATGATTCCACTTATATCAAAGTAAAAGTTATGAATTCCAATTTAGATTCTATAAAACAAATCAAAACAAGCAAAAAAAAAAAGAGAGAGACAAAGTTCATTACATAGTGTGTAAGCATCCATCCTATCTCCACGACTAGAGCAGCGACAAGGGAATATTGCCTGTAAATTCTTTTGACATTTTTTTTTAGGTGTCGTTTAGATGTTAACTTGAGATAAAATAATATGAAATGAGATGAGACCATCTTATAATCTAAACAGGGTGTAAGGCTCTACTTGACTTTTAGGCAGTCCATTAATTAGTTTAGAAGCAAAGGTTAATGATTTATGGATTAAATTGACAATTTCTTCCCGTTGCCGTTGGTTTTACTTCACATGGAGTAGAAACTTTTCAGCGGTCTATAATTTTGGTCAAGACTGAATTTTGACTCCTATGTATGTTTTGTTCACAAACTCTTATGTTCATGATTCATAAGATTAGAGAGGCAACGTGAAGTTTACTCCTGTCCTTCAGCAAGCCAAGCCATATATGTTTTCCTGAAAAACTAGCCTCCCAATTCTAAAATCACGGCAAGCCCGACCATCTCTCTCGCTCTCAATTACGTTGCTGGAAGGACAGTTACCAAGGTAAGCTTCTTCACTCACAATGAATTCTCAGTGAGTTAACCTTCTCTGTTTGTTAAGCGAGAAAGTGCCCTTTTAGCAGTTTCCTTTTCGTTTTTCCCTTTGAGATATGAGAAATGGAGTAAGATAATACAATATAAAATTCCCCTTCTATTTTGTTGTTTTCTTTCCAAAGATTTAGAATTTGAGTTTTCCTTCGTTTTTCTCAGCAACCAAACAAGTGATCGTTTATGGTCATTCTTATTCTGTTTCCTGCTTCTTTCTGTTCATTGCGACATGCCGACATCTAAACCCTTATGCTGGTATCTACTTTGTGCCGGTCTTTGTAAGTTCCTCATGTTTGATAAGCTATTATGGGTGTGTCATGATTTAGATCACATGATTCACATATAGTTTGCTGGATTTAGTTACTGTTACGAAGGGTGCAATCCAGGGTTAAAGTAGAGGAAAACCTTCTTCGAGTTCAGTTGCCGACTCATGATCAAAATAAAGCATCTCTCTCTCCCCTCTCTCTCTCTAGATGAATCAAAGAAATTGAAATGATATGTAGTTATTATGGGCTTGGTGACAGGTTTGCTTTCAATCGTTTACCTTAACAGGGCTGGGGTTTGATTGACTGTGAGCATTGATAAACACAAGAAGTTGGTGATGAATTGTTTCTCTTTCTGTTCTAGTAAAAAAGGGGCTTCCTCGGGTAAACAAGCAATTGAAGGTGATGGAGGTACATGTTTTAACTACTTTATTCTTTTATCAACTTAGATTCGAAAACAACTAAAAGGCCACCATAGCGAGCTACTATGAAGATACTCTATTTGCACTATCCTCCAATTACCTGTAGAAAACTTAACGTCATAACAATCCCAAACCCTCAACAGGATCATGTAACTTGTGTTCCTTATTGGACCTGGATTTTGGCTGTCTAGTAGGTTTGGAATTGCAGCTTTGATTTTTACTTCAAATAATTCTTGCTGGGATACTGGATGAATAGGATTATGTTTTTTGGTTTTTTCTTGTTTTATGCCTTAATGTACCTTGTTAATGAAGAGATTTTTGTGTAATTTGTTAAAAAAAAACACCTTCCTCTCTCCCAGGGGGAAGTTAAGGGGTTGTTTGGAAGATGGGATGGTTTCATCTCATCTCATCCCATCACATCTTATCTCATTTCATTTTCTTCCCAAACATCATTCAAACACTTTTCAATTTCAAATTTTCAAATTTTTTATCTAATCATTACAATTTTCCTAAACATCCAAGCAAAATATAAAAAATAATTCAACTTTTTCAAATCACAAAACAAAATTAATATTAAAAAATTATATTATAACAATATTTAGTTTTATAATACTTTTTTATTCAATTTTTTCTCTCTCCTTTCTCAAAACCCCATAAAACATCATAACTCAAACCATGTCACTACTATTCACAAACTATTTACAAATTTCTCATCTCATCTCATTCCCCAAGCATCATCTAAGCCTTCCTTTTAAATGCTTAAAAATCTATATTTCTTATACCATGTATGTGAGATTGTAACCATCTTTTGTGTTCTTTGGAGCATGAGAATAGATTTACTCAAAACAGACACCTGTTGGACATCCTACCAATTCTTGTATGCTAAAGCTTCTTTTGTTTCCATGTCTACAGAGCTTTCAAGCATCAAGAATATTAACTTGTACACTTACAAGGAATTGCGGGTTGCAACCGATAATTTCAGTCTAGCAAATAAAATCGGGGAGGGAGGATTCGGTTTGGTTTATAAGGTGATTGCACAGTGTATATTTCTATATAGTTTAAGGAATACTTGGTCATCCACTTCATTATTTCCTTTCCAAAATTATTGTAATTGAACAGGGAAGGCTAAAAAATGGTCGTGTGGCTGCTATAAAGGTATTGTCAGCTGGCTCAAAGCAAGGGGTGCGAGAGTTCTTGACAGAAATAAAGGTGATCTCAGAAGTAGAGCACGAGAACCTGGTCAAGCTGTATGGTTGCTGTGTGGAAGGAAACCATAGGATTTTGGTATATGGCTATCTCGAGAATAACAGCCTTGCAAAAACACTTCTTGGTAATTCAATTGTTTATTCTTTGTAGGAATCCATTAATTGTACATGTTATGACTTAGTCTCCCTTTCTACTTTTTAGGTGGAGGCCACAGTAGCATCCAATTCAGTTGGCAAACACGGCATACAATTTGTGTTGGTGTTGCTCGAGGGCTTGCATATCTTCATGGAGACGTCCACCCTCATGTTATTCATAGAGACATCAAAGCGAGTAATGTTCTCCTTGATAAAGACCTAACGCCCAAAATTTCAGATTTTGGTCTTGCAAAGTTCATTCCACCTAACCTGACCCATATTAGTACACATGTAGCTGGAACAGCGTGAGTATGTTGATTGGAGTTCTAAACTCTTCATGTTCAATTTCACATTCTGCCTCAACTATATATTGCTTGGCTATGCCAACCTACCTATGAGAAATTGTTGACATAAAAAGGTTTTTTTACTCGTTCAACCCTCAAAACAAGTTATTTGTTTCAAAGTGGCAAGTTTTTTTTCTTGGATTTCTCTCTTCGTCTCTCACCAAATTTATCCACTTTCATTAGATGATGTTTATAAGATCAAGTGGCCTTGTTTGGTTTCTTTAGAGGTTATCTGGCACCTGAATATGCAATGCGTGGTCAAGTGACAAGGAAATCGGATGTTTATAGCTTTGGTGTTCTGCTCTTAGAAATTGTTAGTGGGAGGTGCAACACAAACAGGCGGTTACCAACTGAAGAACAATATCTACTGGAAAGGGTAAGGACTTGAGTTTTTTTTTTTTTTTTTCCTCCCAATATAAAGAAGTCTTAAAGGATAAATTGATAGCCTTATCAATAAGATCTGTCTAATAGGAGTGTTGGATGAGGACCCGCTCTATCAACTATTCCTTTAGTGTTTTTAAGAATGAACTTGTTCTTTGGTAAGTTTATATTGTTTTACCTAGTAGTGGAAGTTCTAAATGGAAGTTTTATGCAATGCCTTCATTAGGGTAAGTCCAAAAGGGTTGGAAACCAATTCATATCCTTTTGTGTCACTAAAAGTTGTTTCAAAACTATAGAAAGCAATTATAGTTACTCTTGAGCTCTCTGTTAGGTATCTAGATTACTGTTGGTCTTCAAGTTGCTGTCAGTTAAACAGGAAATGGGGCATCATGATTAAGTGTTAGCTCATTGTGTCATGACTAAGAGGACAAATCAGGAAAGGCACCATTTGTTGCCAAGGAAGGAAGGGTAAATAATGGTTTAATTGGTTTCATATCTTCCAAGTTCTAGTGGAAAGCACCGTTTTGATCGATTAATTTATTAGGAAAATTACCACGCATATGGGAGAAGGAAGTAAAGGGAACAAGAATATGAGGCAGTGTTGAGAACATGCCCAACTTATTAAAGACAGAGCTATATTGCAGGCATGGGAACTGCATAAGAAGGGGGAGCTGCCGAGATTGGTGGACACATCACTGAATGAGGAGTCCAACGTTGAGGAGGCTTGCAGCTTTCTGAAGATTGGTCTTCTTTGCACCCAAGACATGCCAAAGCTCCGACCATCCATGTCCACTGTTGTGAGAATGCTACTGGGCGAAATACATGTAAATGATGAGGAGATAACAAAACCAGGCATACTTTCTCAGTTCTTGGATTCAGAAGACATCAGAGGCCAGGAATATAAGGCCAAAATGAAGAATACATCTTGTGCAACATCTTCACGTTTAGGGAAGCTGGATAATTCATCTTCATCATCAGAAGACATGACTGCCTCTGTTGCTACTATGACCTTCGCTTCAATATATGACCGAAGCAAATAAGTAGAGTAGAAGTTTTGTTAGGCATTGTTTGGAAAGCGCTTTCAGGCTTCTTGTCTTGATTTAGTTTGAGCTAAAATCATTATAAATGTTGCTTTCTAAACAAATTAAAGTACTTTCAAAGTGCCAACTAAGCAAATTTCTTCATGTGACTTCCAGTTGGGTAAATCTAACATCAACTACATTATTTTCCTTCTTTATTTCTGAGCAACTGAAGTGGTCTAGGGGCAAGTGTTTGTTACATTGGCATTAATTATGAAATGCAGAGTGATAGGGATCATGGGTATGGAAGTATTCAGAACAATTATTTTTTTAATCATCCCCATAGAAATTGAGTAAAAGGATGCAAAGAACTCAAATTTGGCATTATTTTTTTTCTCGTGAATATAAATCCGAGTAAAATAATGAATCACCATCGCTTGGAAATTTTTGTTCTCTAGGAATGATTTGGTATTAATGGAGCTTGTATGATTATTTTAAGATGGGTATTTATCTTTGCACTTGCATGTTTGTAAATTTCATGCAATTGAATCATCTCGTGAAGGCAGTAGATATAGTCCTATCGAATGTTTGATTTTAATTGTCAAATTGTTTCACAATGATAATCATAAAAAATTGAATTTTATGGAATGATCCTATTGAAGATTTGTATGGAGTTAGGAAGCCTTGTACAGAAATGAGGAACCTGGTTAGCTGCTTGAGTTATGGAAGATGAGCTAAGTGTGGCCGGTATAACCTACAGTTCTGAAAGCAGACATAATTGTGCAAGCGCAAGAACTATAAGCATAATGTAATATAACAAACGATAAGATGGAAAATAAATTAATGTAACCACAATAGTAAGCACTGTGAAAGACAATTATACAAATATCACCAAATGTGATGTCTATTCTTACATTTTAGCATACATATTGAACATTTTTGGCATTAGGATCAAGAGTTTTTGATAAAGGGTGGCTCTACAGCCACCGTTGGGAGCTCCCGCTGGGGGCTCCTGCTAGTTCATTTTTTTTTTTTTACATGTTTTTTTAACACTTTTAAATATATTTTAAAAAAAAATCACAACATTATTAAAAAATACTTACTTAATCACTAAGGAAAAAAAAAAAAACCCAACGATTGCCCCCAGCAGGAGCTACCTGCGGTAAGAGAGCTTTTTCTTTTTGATAAAGAAAAATTATTCTCATCAGCTACTATTCACCACCCCACACCCCACACTTTATGAAAAACACCCGCATGCCCTATGAAAAAGCTATAGATGTGGGATGTGAGAGTGAATAGTAGCTGATGTATAACATTACTCTTTGATAAAACATTAATTGTTCTTCCAGTTCTAATGGTAAACTTCACTATTTTATTGGTGAGCAGAGGGGAAAAGCTTGGATGTTGTTTTCTTGTTCTCAAATCGTTTTATGTCATTGTAGAAAGTGATGAAGTTTCCTGGAATAACTTGTATGTTTAATTAAGCCCGAGGGCCTATGTCCCATGGAAAGCACTTAAGTTGCTGCAATCTTTTTTACATCCATCCAATACTCTTTAGATATTATGGCAAGAAAAATTTTAGACATAAGCTCCACACTCCTACACACTATTTAAAAATATATGATTTTAGTCTTTTACCCTTATATTTCATATTGAATTAAAATTAAAATTATATATTTTTAAGTGGTATGTAGGAGTGTGAGACTTCTGTATAGCACAGCTCGGATGGTAATTATTTCCTCATTACTAAGGTTTCTTTATTACTCTTCCATTCATACTTAGACTAAAGTGGAGTGCACTCTGAAGAGTATAAAGTTTCTTCAAAGTAAGATAAGAAAAGAAGGCTCAAGACACCTGCCCAGGTTATGGCTTTGGAAAATTTTTATAATGGTATGCCACTGCACTTACCATATCTTATCTCATGATTCTGGCTTTATTTATTTTTCCTAAAGGAGATTTCTTTAATTTCTCTTAGAGCACAAGTATCCTACGGAAGAAATGAAGTCCCAGCTTGCAGAGCAGATAGGATTGACATAAAAGCAAATATCTGGATGGTTTTGCCACAGGAGGTTAAAAGACAAAAATCTTTGAGAGATGAAGCTTGTCCTAGTGGACGATAAGATCATTCAAGTGGTGTTGTTCAAGATCGCGGCAGCGGGCTTGGACAGGATTCAT
Source organism: Juglans regia (assembly GCF_001411555.2). Taxonomy (NCBI): domain Eukaryota; kingdom Viridiplantae; phylum Streptophyta; class Magnoliopsida; order Fagales; family Juglandaceae; genus Juglans; species Juglans regia. The sequence continues at coordinate 22,004,515 of NC_049909.1, forward strand.
GTGGCATCACAAAACATGGTGATTACAGGAACGTTGATCCTAGGGAAGTCGAAAGTCGAAGGATCTCTCGCAATGATTATCGACCTGCAGGTTTCACCTATGAGCATAGGAGTCATTATACAGGAATTGTTAGTTGCACACACAACACATCTTCAGAAAGTAGTTCATCTTCACAAGACAGGTTGTTTTCCCAAGCTGAGGATCCAGATGATAGGGAAGATTCTAGATACCTAACACACAATGGCATCATTACGCCTATAAACACAAATAGTGCAAATATCAAGGGATATAAGCCATCAGGATACTTAAAAGTAAAGGGTGAAATTGAAAATGCTGCTATCACTGCTGTTAAGATGCAATTGGGGGGTCGTTATCGAGAGGATGGTCCACCGCTTGGTGTGGAATTTCACCCAGTTCCTCCTGGTGCATTTGAGTCTCCATTTCGGAATCCAATTTGTGGTAAGTTGTGATGCATGTATTTCTGTATGAGAAAAAAACTCCTAATGAAGTTTTTAGGCAACTGATCCTGTAAGAGTAGAAGTTCTTAATGTTGTTAGATCTTGCTTCTTAATGTTATAGGTCTTGTGCAGTTTTCATAATTTCTTTCGTGTGCCTGGGAAAAGATTATTGGTATTTTTTTTCTTATTTCAATTCAATGTAGTTTTTGTCTGTAGGCAAATGATAATTGGGCAAGCAAGAAGAAGAAAAAAGTACTAGAAAAAATGAAATCTTGCAATACAAAATGAAAAAAAGAGAGCACTCTATACCCAATAATGAAACCCAACATCAACGCTAAATTGCTCCATTTCCGTGACTCAAGAAGACCTTGATGTCTTTAGAAACCCATTTGTACTCAAACTGCGCTGTCCTCCCTCAAATATCATGCACCTGGTCCTCCCTTGCTCTCCTCCATACCATAAAATACTCAAATGGGTACTTGAACAAACTCAAATAATGCATGAACATCCAAATAACGAGGAATGTTTTCCTTTGATATGAAATACCCAGAAAACAGAAAGAAAGAGCCCATTAGCCCTGAAATCACCGAGGTATGATGAAGTTTGGCACTAGAGCACTAAAGCAAGCTACAAAAGAATTAGACATCAAGAGAACCATCCAAACCACCAGAGAGAAATAATGGAATCCATAGATCTCCCTCCTTAAACCAACAAGCCAATACATTGGGGTTGTGTAGAGAAGACCAACCATTAAAAGGAAAGGGAGAAAGACGAGAGTGTTTGAGATCACATAAGAAGATACTCTATAAGATCTACATGAAGTCTCATTCATCAAAATTCTTCTCTCTTCCAAGAAAATTGGTAGGCCTTCGGTTGTGGAAGATATCATGAAGGTGAGGCTGAAGGCAAAAAACCCAATTCTGGTTTGTAAGGCCACTTGCCCTTACTCATTGCCAACACTCAAATATTGTCTCCATTACAAATCCGGCTACTAAGGCTTGTATCAGTATAACTCTCATGGCAAGGAGTTGCTTGGTTCTGACTATGTTCTTGCAAAATCCCTGTCCTATACTAGAACCTCCTTAAATCAAGCCTTTTGGATGAACAAGAGCTTTGCTTCTTCATCTTTAGAGTATTCTTTCTTCCTTATTTGATGATCTTCATTCTTGTTTTCTTGGTCATTTGTTTCTTCAGATCTACTTCAGTTGCTGCGAGTCTCTGAGGTTTTAATGACAACGCTTTCTATGACCTCAATAGCGAATTCAAGCACATTAACATGTGGTGGAATGAAATGTCAACCTAAACCTCACTTCTAGAAGGCTCAATGATCCGTTATGCATGACAAATCCATTTGCAAGCAAAACAATGCGATCAAACAATCCGTTTCCAGATGAACCTAACATTGACTGAGCAGGGTTGGTGTTGGTTGCCTCACCATCTTCGTCACACTAATATACGGAACAATTCTTGAATTTTTATATTTTTTTTCAGACCGGCCCAACCCAATTGTTTCGCAGTCGTTTTTGTTTGAGAAACACTAAGGGTCGGATGCAGTGTTGAGTGGAGATTTACACCATCCAATGATATTGTGACATGTATATTTTCTACGAAGGAAAAAATAGAACCGACTGTAGGTAAGGGTCTCCCATACACCTCCCCCTTCACACACACACACACACACACACACACACTCTCTCTCTCTCTCTCTCTCTCTCTCTCTCCTTAAACCGATCGCGTGATTTTAGTCCCTCTCTCTCTCTCTCTCGGGTGTTTTTCTATAGAACTTGAAAAATTACATATGGTGTTGTAAGATTTAACAGAGCTACGAAAAATAATATTGGGAATTATTTGAACTGCAAAACAAGGACTATAGGAATTCAGAGTGCATTTTTCAGCAAGAATTACAAAAATACAGGGTGGGCAATGATTTGGTTAGAGATAAGTACCAGAGAAAAAGCAGGGGAATGGGTATACAGGAAGCGACCTCATTAAACATGGCAAGAAGTTCAACACAATATGGAAATCAAAAGTACCCATAGTTCTAGAGGCGTGCCACCGTAGAAAGTAGCGTGGGCGATGAACTATCGCTGAAAATGCTTAGGATTCTAGCATTAGCCACCCCAAGAAGCAAGAGAAGGGAAGCAATGCGGAGCACACTCACGCAGTCAGCTTGAGGAAAGAGAGAGAGAGAGAGAGACGGGAGGAGGTGTATGGGAAAACCTTATACGCAGTCGATTCTATCTTTTCTTTGTTGAAAGCGTACGTGTCACAATATCGTTGGATGGTGTAAATCTCCACTTAACACTGCATCTTGTTTGAAGTTTTTCCCTTTTTGTTTATGTAGATGACTCTTATGATATAATTTGAAGCCGCAAGTTAAAAAAGTTTCCCAACTATTTTCAAGAGAATGCGCATATTAAAATTGTCCCTTTGATCAAATTCCATTAATTCATAACAGAAATTGCTGACTTGGATCTTATTAGCCCCATCATAATAAGTCATACACAAAGACTACATAGTTTACTTTAAAATAAAACTTAAAAAAAAAATATAAACTCAACATAACACGTAAGAATAAATACTACAACATAAAATTAATACAAAATTATGAAAGTTAAACAAAAAATCTTCTTTATCTGAAAATAAAAAATCATAAAAATGAGAAATCACAAACTAAGTTTCTTTTGAAAAAAAGTAAATTAATTTCTTGTATACAAGAGTGGGCGGTGGGCCACTGCATCCGACCCTTTTGGCCCTTACTTGGGAAGAATTGGAGTCGTGCGGGTGAATGCCTACACGCATTTGGGCGCTAGGGGATGGGACTTGGACTAGGCCCAAGCCTATCCAAGGTTTATCTCGTTTGCCTGACCCAAATTATATATATAAACTAATGTTTTTAACAAAATATCATTCTTTTAAATAAAACTCTTCAAAACATTGTCGTCTTACATTATGTTTTTTTGTAAAATTCTCACTCCTCTCTCTCTCTCTTCCTCCATATCGACGTTGGCCTTGGACACCAACCCTGGGTCTCTCTCTCTCTGGGTTGGTTTTAGTTTTTGTTTTTCAATGGGTTTTGGGGGTGGAGAGTTTTGTTTCGATATGGGTGGGCGGGAGGACGATTGTAGGAGTCAATCCGCCCTCTAGCATTCAAATGGGGGGCACTCGCTCATAGGGGTGGGGTTGAGGCTTGGGGGCCCAACTCTCTCTCTACTATTTATAGTTTGGAGCTCAATAAATATAACATTTTAAGAAAAAAAATCTACAAGCAATCATATATGTTAGCCATTAGTTACAAGTTCACATTTTTTCCCTATTAATCCACCGTTTCATCATTTCATACTAAATTCTTAGTAGAGGAACTCAATTTTTTGGCTAATTGTTTAAAAAAGAGAAGGAAAAGTAGTAGTAGCCAGTAGGATGACTATGTACTTTATAATTTTTGAAACTTTGGATAGGACGCGTAAAAAAAAATAAATCTAACAACAAGTGGACCTAACACATTTTACAGCACCTCTTTCTACAACGGCCCAACCCAATCTCGAACCTTATAATAACAACAACTTACCCCCACACGTAAATGCCGTGTTACCTCACAGCCCTCACTCAGCCTACAGTTGTTTTTAGGGTTAGGGTTTAGCCTCAGTCCGGAGATTCTTCTTCCGCTGCTTCACTCTCTCATCCAATGGACCCAACAAAGAAACGTAAGCTGGAAGAGAACGGCGTCTCCGCCGAAATCGATCCGTCTCTCTCGATACTGACCCCGGAAGACGTCCGAAAAATCGTCGACCGTATCGACAAGGACAAGCTCATCAATATCGTGGCGGCCGCCGCGGTCCGCCACTTGGACGTCCTAGAAGGCGTCCGAGCCCTCGCCGATTCCGACGTCTCACAGCGCAAGCTCTTCGTCCGCGGCCTCGGCTGGGACACCAACACGGATGGCCTCCGCAGCCTTTTCTCCTCCTACGGCGAGATCGAGGAGGCCGTCGTCATTCTCGACAAGCAGACCGGCAAGTCCAAGGGCTATGGCTTCGTCACTTTCAAGCACGTTGACGGCGCTCTCCTCGCTCTCAAGGAGCCCAGCAAGCGGATCGATGGTCGCGTGACCGTTACGCAGCTCGCCGCGGCGGGGAACTCTGGTAACAACGCGAACGCGAACGCCGCCGATGTAACGATGCGGAAAATCTACGTATGGGAGGTGCCGCACGAAATGTCTCCGGATAAGCTGTTGTCCCACTTCAGTTCATACGGGGAGATCGAAGAGGGGCCTTTGGGGTTCGACAGGTTCACTGGGAAGTCGAAGGGCTTCGCGCTGTTTGTGTATAAGACGGCCGAGGGGGCGCAGGCGGCCTTGTCCAATCCGGTGAAGATGATAGACGGGAGGCAGTTGAATTGTAAATTGGCGAACGTGGATGGGAAGAAAGGGAAGCAAGGGGGGCCGCCCGGCCAGGGCGGGCCTGATGGGGCTCAGGGCCCGATTTCAGGTACTGGGAATGACGGGATGGGGATGGGTATGGGAATGGGTATGACGCAGGGTTCGATTCCAGGGTCGCAGTACGGCGGACCAGGATCAATCGGCACGTATGGAGCGTATACTGGTGCGCCACCTATGGGGAATCATCCATTGAACTCGTCCTCGTTGGGTGGACCGGGGTTATCGGCTGTTAATAACCAGGCTCCGTCGTCTTTTGGTGGGACTGCTGGGTATGGCGCTGGACTGGGTGGGCCGTATGGTGGGTATGGCGGCATTGGTGGGACTAGTGGGGGATTGGGCGGTGCTGCTGCTGTGGGTGGATCCTCTGCGTTGTATAGATTGGCGCCAAGTTCGGTGGGAATGCCCTCTGGTGGGTATCCGGAGAGTGCGCATTATGGCCTCTCGTCATCGGCTGGGTATCCAAGTCAGCTCCTCCAGCCAGCGGGTAACTCCCCGGTGCCAAGGGTTCCGCCTGGTGGTGGAGCAATGTACCCTAATGTACCGCCTTATTTTTGAGGTAATTTATTATCTGTTACTTGGTTCTTTCCTGTTTTTACTATCTGCTGTGCTGGTATTCATATGTGTTTTGAATGACTTGGTGCCATGCTTTGTTTTTTGCCTGATTTCTTTTTATATTATTGCGTCTTGTGACTTGTAATGGGTGTTTGCGTGCTTTGCATTTTGTTTGTGGGTTTTTGTATGTTCTGGTTTGTTTATTGGGATTTCGTTGTGAGTGTATGTGTGTCGCTTTAGTGTCTTTGTGCTTTTGTTTGTTTTCTATACTTTTGGAAAGCTCGCCATTAGTCAAAATGTCATTTTGGTATTAATTATCTGTTATAATATTGGAGTGATGAGGCATTTTTTAATATTGATGTATGTGATTATGTCTGTTATGATTGTTTTTGACTTTGTATGCGTTCTTGCAATCTTTTTTGGGTGATGATTAATTATATTTGCTCATTTATAAATGCAATCTAATCTGCATGTTCAAAATGATGGTGGTGTGTAATGAAGATGTTTAGGCAGCTTATTGGGCTTTTGGATAACGATGTACTGCAAATTGCATGGAGGAATTGAGTTTTCATCTTGCTTTGTGCGTGTAATACTGCCCATTTAAAATGTGCCTTAATAAATTTGCATATATTAGGGCGAGGGCAAGCAGGGTCAATGTTGGGTGGGCGGACTGGGTCAACGGGTTTTCTATCAGCCATAGTGCTGTGTTTAATAAGTATCCATTATTGTCATGGCACATGCACAAATGTGAATGGCAACTTTCTTGGCATGTTCATAAAACCTTTTGAATAATTACACTTTCTGGTTCTAATTATGTGTTGATACAAATGAATCTAATTATGGATATCTGTTCTTTTGCTGATAACTTGGTGCTAACTTATCATGTTTTTTTTCTTTTTAAATTTCCAGTTATACACCTGATGCGCTTCCCTTATTTTTCCGGCATCATGAATGATTTATTACATGCCTTTTTTTTTTTTTTAAAATTTTATGATTCCTGATGCTTTGTTTGCCTGGTACTTTTCTTTAAGATGTCATGAACTCTGTATCACCCCATCTTTGTTTTTGTCTGTGGTTAGGAAAGACATATGAGCCGTTTCTTTTACTGGTGGCCCAAGAAGGTATAATATTTGTTTTTTGTTCACTTTGAGTTAGAATGTAATGATCCCTGCTTGGCATGATGGATGTGGAATCATGTATTGAGTTGTCAATGAATGTTTGGTTCAGGTGTATGACAGCTTATTCGGCGCTGATGCTTTATGTGGTTCTGGTGTTTCGTGATTGCAGAGTTTGATGAATGTATTAGCTGTTCGTTCCTTTACAGCCTCTTCATCTGCACCTTTTGTATTGTGGTTATTTTCTGAGTGTTTGTAGTAAAAGCATCCGAGTTAGACTAGTTATGTACTTCTATCAGGAAGCATTGTCTGGGTTTTTTAATTAATGATATAGTTTTAGTAATATACTGAAATTATGCTTTGTCCTCCTTGTCCTTATAATACTTATATCTTCAATCAGGCCTCCTTTTTCTATGAATAACATTTCTTGATTACCTATAAAAAGTACTTATATCTTCAATTAGGCTCTACAATGCTTATAAATCCTACTAAAATATGTTTTAATGGATGCATTGTGTGTATATGATGATAACATATAAATAAAACACGTGTGGTGTGTTTCGTTGTGAAGAAGTCTGCGGATGAAGGTCCTACTATCTGTTTTGATGAATAGGATCTGTTGTATGGTAGTGATCTTCCTCGTGGGGATTTCAGTGCTCCTTCTACAAGCTGTTTTGGCCGTACTATATTGAACGATGGTGTCTGCTGTCTCTCTTGGGGTTTTTCTTTTATCTCTGCAACTATCCTTGAAGTGCTTTTTTTTTTTTCCCCTTCTTATTTACATTGCTTTTGGTGGAATACAGTTTGTTTGGGTCTGTCTACCCTTTAGTTGTTGTTCGATCATCTTGTGGGATCTGCTAGCTCATTATATATGACAGTGGTTAGTAGTTCTATGCACTTGTGCTATTGATTGTAAAGTTATACCATGCTAGATGAAGGTTGCCTGTTTCTGTGACCTTTTTATTGGATTTATCAATCATTGATTGTCCAACGTGGGGATAGTTGATGCTTGTTAAGTGAATGTTGTGACCTGATAAGAGTCTAGTTTTACGAATTGGTTCTGTGATTACCTAGACCAGTCTTGTGATTTGGTTCTGGATAGCATTGTGATTTCGGGCCTCGAGTCAACTCTTCCTCGAATTAATCTGCTTTGACATGCATGCTTATTGACTTGTGGTCTGAGCAGTGGCAAATTGATTTTAACTTTGTGACTAGACCTGTCTGTTCCATTTATTTTTATCACATTTTGTTTTTGCGTGAATCCTCCTCTCCTTTTGTACATGTAAATAGTTTTGACTTAGGGCTGTAATCTAGCCGAGCCGAGCTGGTCTTTGGCTAACCAAGCTCGGCTCGACTCAAAAAACTTGAGTTTGAGATTTTTATTTATCCTTTGTCTTTGCTCTACTCAATAAGCTAAACTCCCAACTCGAATTCGAGCTTGGCTCGAGTTGTTTATTTATTTATTTATTTTTTGAATATGATTTAATAATTAATAAATTAGATAAATAAAAATATAATATTGAATTTGTACAACTAACAAGTAGAACCTCTATTGAATTATAAGATTTTAAAAATTTATAAATAATTAATATGTAGCTAATTGATATTTATCCATTATAGCAATATATTACATGCCTACATAAATTATTAATACATACACAAAATATGATAGCATTTATCTATTTTATATATAGTTCTCACATGCTAGTATATGAAATTATTAAATATTATGAACTAATTATTGTACAAATTATAAAATATAACTATGAAGCATATTCAATATATATGCACAAGTAATTAGGTTACATATCATATATTTAATTATAAATGTGATATGCTTATATTATTAGCTAATACATGTGTATATGTATATATTTATCATTATATAACTTATCAATATATAAATGAGCTAGCTTTAATTGAGTCGAGCTACAGAGTTGATTCGAGCATAAATGAGCCTTAGTCGAGTCGAGTCGAGTTTAGTTGAGTATGTGTTATTTATTAATCGAGCGGGTATCTGCTTTCACAGTCGAGTTTTTTTTTCACGAGTCGAGTTCGATTTGAGTTTAATCAGGCGTGCACCAAGCGGGCTATCAAACAGACTAATTTATTTAAAGCCTAGTTTTGAGTAGGGTGCTACCTGCACCCCCTGGACCAGCCCCCGCAGAGAGTAATTTGGGCCACCCCTTTCTCTAGATGTCAAGGGCAAATTGGCCCCTCACCCATTGCCCACCCACGGCAAAAAACCCAAAACCAACTCAGACGACAAGAGGGAGATTGTGATGATGACCGGTTGAGCGTGAAGGCGACGGGGTGACTGGACGAGAAGTTTAAACTGTGAGAGGAAAGAAGGGGGGAGGGTGCTTTTAAACCGACAAAACCCTATTATAAAGTGATGTCAAAAATAATTGTTATATATATTTTTGCGGGTTGGATAGGAGAAATCCCGGGCGGGCTTGGTCATGGCCCGTCCCCCAACAACCTAGCCGCACACTATTCATTTGAGGTCAAAAGGAGGAGCACTTTGCCTTCCAACTAAGTGACATTACCAAGATACTTATTACGCGCCAGAATGGAGCCTAGTGACATATACCTGGATTTGCACTATGACTTTCTTTTGATTAACTTATACATTGTTCTGGCCGGTGGGAGTCACATACATGGATTTTTATTTCCTAGTGGTTGGTCCGAAGGTTCTTGCATTAGTGAGTTTCTATATTGAATTTGTCTTAGTTTGGATTTCAAGTAGTTGCCAAGTTTGGATTATCTTCCATTTGTGTCGCACTCTTGAAATCTGTTTTCTATAACTTGCTGAGGTCATTGGCAGAGGAAGTATTGGCTGTGCTATTCATACATGATCTCACAGTACTGAACCATGCTAACCATATGCTAGAAACTTTCTGTTCATACCAAAAACCATATAATGGTTGCATAATGACTTTTTCCCACCTTTGTTATTTTTCTTATTAAAAAAACAACCCTCTCCTTGTAGTTGGCTGACCCAATTGGTAAAGTTGTATGGAACATACTTAAATATAAATTTGTAGTTGGTTCCAATTCCCACCTTTTCTTGGTGCTTAAGATTTTGAGCTCTCATAACCTGCCTCGGGCCAAAACTTGGCTGAGTTACTAACATTTTGCAAGTCATGAACTGATTTTGTCAAGAGAGACCACGACTGAGGTGCTTCTTAGAGTAATGGTGTGATTTTGCCCTCTCCCCCGTTTGTTTTTGTTTTCTAACGGAAGTGAGATTGTATAACGCTGCTGTCTTACGTTCAAGAATTTGTTACTGTTTATGCTTTTATTATTTAACAGGTAGAGGAGAATCATTACCCCATCGAATTTGTTTCCGTTGTGCTAATTGTTATTGAATATCTGAACTTGTTGACCCCTATTATATGCGTATTTGACCTTGGTGAAAATAAACACCTCATCCATAATCTTCGTTAATTTTATTTTTGCAAAAGAAATACCTAATAGACTGAACTTGCTTAGTATTTCATGGTAGATATCATTGTGTTTAAATTCTATAGGGCATTGCCGGGGTATACCATGGCAATCTGTGACATGGAACGTGTTGACACAAAAGTAGATTTTGTTTCTTACATTTTTTAGTCTTTTTTATAAGTTTTGCGTTTCTTAGTTATTTCTTCCATTTCTTGTTCTTCTGTTTGGTGTGTCAATGTGTCGGTCTTTTGGGCGGGGGTGTGAGGCAAACAAGAGAGGCTTGGGTGCCCGTGGAGTCTGTCCTGGCAATTGATCAGAGACGAGGCTGGATGGATGACCGAATATCTATTGCTAGAAAATGGAGAAAGTTTCTTCGAATGATTTTATTGAAGTTTCTTCGAATGAAGCTTGCAAAGCTGCAAGTCCCTAGAACCAACAAGAGTGACTGCAGTCGGAACATGTGCCCACGCATGCCGTTTAGGTAGACCATTGATTACACATGTATTGAAACGGACATCTGCTATTTTTTGCTTATTCAACAAAACCCTTTTAGATAAAGTTTACATCAATAAAGGCCGTAGAGTTTTGAGCGTAGATGCAGCATTCCAAGAATCATTACCCATCCGAAAGCCCGACCGCAAAAAGGGTATATGCCTAGTGATAGTTACGTTTTACAGTTTTATTTTTTTATTTTTTAAATTTTTTCCTTGTCAATAATGTCACCACCTCTGTTTTTGTTTTTGTTTTTGTAAAATCGTTACGATAATGTAGGGGGATTCTGCACTTTTGTATTATTATTATTTTTTATTTTTTATTTTTTATATTCATAATAATAACAGAATGATTGAAATGGATAGGCTAACTTATTAGTTACTGTACTTTTGGCAAGAAAACTGGTAACTGTAAATATTACCGCTAAATATTATAAGATCCACATGATAACTCTGTTAAAAAAAAGTGTTGCTTGATTCGATCAGATACATGCAGTTAATTAGTAGCAAAGGGAATAGCATCTGGAGTAGGGCTGCACGGATATATAATTATGCATAATATTATAGATACAAAATGTCAGTTCATTTTATCAGTATTTTTTTATTTTTTATTTTTTATTTTTAACTATTTTGATTGACACACCAAATTATATAAATAAAACTATAACGGCAAATAACATTTTACCAATGATATTTAAGTTTCGTACGAATAAATAATGAAATGGATTAGGAGAAAACGAAAAAAAAAGGGGACGGAAATGACGCCGTCCTAATCCACCTTCCGAGTTTGACTTGATGTCTACTTCTCTCAGAGTTACTAACCCGCTCTATAACTGTAAAAAAAACCTGATCTACGGAACTCATCACTCACCAGTCCTTGCTAAAAAAAAAAAAAAAAAAGAGCTTTATTAAGTTAGCTGGCTGCACTCACCGCCGATCACTGGCTGCAACAGGCTACCGGTAATCGGCTCCTCCATTCTCTTTATAATCTTCTTTACGTTTTCTGCGCTGAATTTATTAGGTTTTTTTTTTTGTTCCCTCTCAGTTCGCAGGGTTTATGCTTTAATATATACTGTTAAATTATGCTGTGATTAAGTCCGTGGAAATTTGAAGTGATATATTGATTTTTTTTATCGTTCATGTTAAGAACTCTTTGGAAACACAGCGAAACTTGGGTACAAGCCTGGAGCCTCGAGTTTTAAGTTATCTGTATACGCATATATACGTGTATGTCTGTATGTATATCTGATTGTATGTATGTATGCATGTGTATTCACGCACGTACCATGTGTTTTATATGGTATTTATTTTCACTTCTTAACTCTGGGTTTTTATGCTGATGGGATCACAGTGTGCTTTAGGCGTTGGGATTAATTTGATTTGACTATGAGGGAATATGTGATTATAATTAATTTCCGAGATTCCAAAATCCCATGCTTTGTAAATGGGTACCAAATTGGCAACTTGAGTTCTAGGCGAAGCTTGAAAATTATTTTGAAAGTATTTACTGCTCATGGGTTCGACCCCTATCTGGCGGGTCGGTTTTTTCGAGCTTTTCTCACCCTTTAATTTCTGTTTACCTGTAAAAAAAAGAACGTTAAGTACTGCTCATGCTCACAGCTTTAATCGTGAAAAAAGTAAAACTTGAGTACGTAAATATATTGCCTGCCTACTGCCAAAAGTCAGGTTGGTTGTTACCTGGTGAATTTTTGCAAGTTTGAAACTTCTTTATGAGGGTTGATCGGTCGATTTGAATCTTGATATAACAAGGATTTGAATGTAAAACAAGAGAGGTTTTTTATTGCATACTTCCACTTTGGCTTTGAAATGCTATTTTATACAGAAAAGGGGGGATTTTTCCTGAAGAATCTCTCTTCCAAGAATTTTGATGTCAGTGCTCCATCGTTTGATGATGGAAAAGAGAGTATATTATCTTTTTAAGTGTTTTTCTTATCGTTCTTAGCTTGTTCTGATTGCCTTCCGCACTTGTTATTTTTTTGTCTGCTTCTTGCCCGTTTTATGAGCTGATATCATGATGTCTCTTTTTCTGAAATCCACAACCAATTCTTCGAGATTTATTGCGGAAGTATATGTTGCCTTTGATATGCACTTTCTGCTGTATATTAATACTATATGCTGCGTACCGTCGGGTGCATCAGATTTTTAACGTGGGTTTGCTCCTGTTTAATTAATTGTGCGATATACACTCTGCATTCCTTTTAATACTGCTTCACTTATATTGGTGCAAATAACTTATAATGGTCCATTTTTTTTCTGCTGCTTCCCTTATCAAAAGAAATTGGTTTCCGCTGCTTCCATTATTGCTAGCATCTTGGCCTTAGCTCCACGGAAAAAATATACCAACTGTTAAAATGCAGAAGAAATGAAATTTAGATCAAAACTGTTTCTACAGATGATAAGTACTGAAAAAAGGACGAGGAGAGGAACCCACACTCTAGGATCTCCGTAAAAAACTTTTATTTATTCCGTTAGTTGGCCTTTGTATGACTCCTTTCCACCTAATTATATTTTGAACATATTGCACTAGATTAGTCGTAAATGCCTATTTCTGCATCTGAATCTGGAAAATCTTCTTGTTCTGCACATCTTTTTTCGGTTTTTAAAAAATGTTCTATTTAAGTTGTCGTTTTATGGGAGACGAACTTCCATACAGTTTATCTGAGCAGTGATATTGGTCTTATAACTAGCATTCTAAACATTTGTCATGCGAGTCTTGACAAAAGTTTATTTGAAAGTCTGCACCTAAGGTTTATCATCATGGAATAAGAATAATTCCTTGGACCTCTTACGAGCTTTAACATATCTACAACATTGTTCCAGAATCATCATGGATCTGGAACATAAACGTATAACCTGGGTCGGAAGTTTTTTCCGGAAGCTTGATGATATGTGCCAAGAGGTGGATAATATTGTGAGCCAGGTATCTTTAATTTTATATGCTCTGTCCATAAAATCTTCCCTTTCTTTTTTAGTGCCCATTAATTGAACCTATCATAATACAGGCATTTGTTTCCCATTTTCACTGAATATTGTTGGGCAGGCATGTTTGTGAGAAAGTATACTCTTTGTTAGAGACGCATGATCTGTTTCAACTGATCTTAACAAAAGAAAAGGATTGAATTGAGGGCAATCTTCAAAGTTAAATTGCAGCTAAGTTTTTTACTTCAGTAGACATTTCCTCTCATAAACTTGATTTTCTGTGTAGGATGCAATAAATTATGTTGAAAACCAGTTGCACAGTATGGGTGGCAGTGTGAAGAAGTTCTGTTCTGATGTTGTCGAAGATGTACTTCCTCCTTTAGTGGATCCCATAAAGCGTGAAGCACAAGCTGTGGTTCTGAAAAGCAATGCTGCAATCAGCACCTATTTGCAGTCAATGATAGGTGATGAGAAAAAACATGGAGAGGCTGTCATGAAGCAGTCACATGCGGAGCCCAATGCAGATGATCATGTCAAGAACCTGCTGCCAGTAAATCAAATTATTCCAACTTCTGTACATTCCCTTGAGGAGGCAGAGACTGTCTCGCCTCTGCAAAAGGTTGTTGATATTTTGATGGATGAAGACCCAAATGTGAATGCTGAAGAAAACGCCACTGAGGAGTCCACCACTGAGGTGTTGGAGTTGTTTTCTCCAGGTGATAAAGAACCCTTTGATGCATCATTGTCCGGTGAGTTCAATGTAAGTAGTCATGAAAATTCATCTAGAGTCCTCTCTGAGGTTTCACCTGCATCCTTCATTTCATTGTGTGGAGTTCCAATCCCCCCCAAAAAGGGGAACAATTACCGATAGAGCTATCACCGATGTCAGTGAGAGTGTTTCTGATGTCTCGAATATTATTCCTTCTAAATTACCTTTTTCAGTCGTATCTGTTGAGGAAATTATTGCAGAGATGAGACTCATGTTCCCTGGAAGTTCCCTGTTAGCGGAGTCTTGTAATAATCCTGGGGATTGTATTTGTCATAGTTTCAACAAGCTCCACTCTTCTACACCAACCCCAATTATCTCCTCTGAGAACGAGGCGCGTGAGCCAGGGCTTGCTTCCTCCAGCAGTGTCCTACCATCAGATTCCATTGGTTGGTACTTTTCCTTCTTACATTGCAAGTTGTTTTTTTTATTTCCCATTACAGTTGGAATCACTTAATATTTTGGCAGAGGAAGACACTTCCAGTTCTAAGAAAATTCTCTCTGACTGAATCATCTGGAAATAGGCATATTCACATCTGGGAGTCTTCTCAAGGTGAGACTTTGATGTGCTCTTTTCCTTCCCTCACCCCTTCCGTTAGTTGGGTTTATTTTTTCTCGGTTGTTTTTTTTATCGGTAAGTCACACATGCCTGTGTGTGACCTTACCTTTCATCCCATTCTCATGGGAGGAGTTGGTGCCATTTGAGCAAGAGCTCATAAGCCTTTTCTTTTCTTTTTTTTTTTTTTTATAAAGAGGACGGAACTCCAATTTTATTGATTGTCCTCACTTGTGGCGGAGGGAAACCATGGTTACAAGTACGACACCTGTAATTTACATAAGCGCTAAATCTAAGAAAAAAAAACCCAAGCATCAAAATCAGTATAACCATATAGAGTACACGGCCTTAAATAAGATACATAACCTACATTCGAACAAGCCAAAGAGGGGCACCTGCAAAAAGCCAAGTACACAAGACAAAAAGAGACGCAAATAACGTGAGAGCAACGAGAGACAAGTAAATAACGCAAAACAAACCTGGCACGAAGTTTATGATATCCTCAGGTAGGGCATACTCAACTTGTCCATGCGGAGAAGACCCCTCACCCGGCTAGGCAGCATGTGAATATCAGCCCAATCAGAGTTCAAACCTTCCGCCCACACTTAGCTAGAAAGTCAGCCACAACATTACCTTCACGAAAAATGTGATTCACTGTATACTCCAGGCTATTAAGATGTTCTTGTAAATCCTCCCAGAAGTCTTCTAAATACCAAATGGGGCACTTATTCTTTACAATCCAATTAACCACCAGTTGAGAGTCCGTCTCTATTTGAACACGATAAAATCCAAGCGCGTGACATCTACGAACACCTTCCAATAAGCTTCTGAGTTCAGCAAAATTGTTGGTACCCAAACCCAAGGGAACAGAATAAGCCAGGAGTAATCTACCATCCTCATCCCGAATAACATCCCCAGCGCCAGAGGTGCCAGAGTTCCCGAAACTACTACCATCGGTATTGAGTTTTACCCAACCTTGACGGGGCCGGTGCCATTTTACCACCCGGACCCTCTTGGGCTTAGGGAATAAAACTGGGATATCTAGTTTGTTCAAAATATCCATGTCCTGGGCGGAGAGGGAAAACACTTTCATGATCTGGTCCATGGTGTGCTGGAGTCAAAGTTTAATAGCGTGCCAAACCAACTCTTTTGAATGAGCTTTATCTTCATACTGGGTTTTACAACGCCTCTCCCAAAGTTTTCAAGAAATAATAGAGGGCAGAAGGCCAAAGATGATTCCCTAAGCCTTTTTGCTGATGCTATGTGGTTGTTTTAATTATAAATCTAATGATGGTGTTAATGATTGCTGAAGGAACTGATAATATGGAAATTATAGCCGATGATCCCTGCATCTATGATGTGTTTTGGTGTCAACTGATCCTTTATACTAATAAAGGTTTTACAGGACATTCATATGACATGAACAATGATATTAATGATCCGGGCATGGAAACCATTGAATTGCGTGATGAGGTGAGTCTCGATGAAAGCTGTGTCATCGTAGAACCTAGTGAACTTTATACTCTCTCTCGCCGAACCCGCAAACTCAGATCATTCAGGGTACTCTCTTCTCTCTCCTTGTCTTTTTTTTTTTTTGTTTTTTAAATTTCATCATGAAAGTTCGGCAACGGATTCTTCTTTTTAATCCTCTGAACCCCCCCCCCCCAAAAAAAAAAAAAAAAAATCAGAAAATGATTCAAGATGCATTTGCTTCAAAAAAGAGAGTGGCACAGGAATATGAACTGCTAGCTTTTTGGCATGGAGAGGTCGATATGGGCTCTAGCAAAATCAGATCGGAATCTATCCCTGCCAATCCCTTGGATATGAACAATTTGCAAGTAAAGCAGGAATGCGATTCCGACTGGGAGCTTCTGTAGGTAAACAAGAAACTTGTGCATATAGCTGCCATTGGACTGCTTAGAGGGCCCCCTCCTGGACTTGCTTATGAACGTGTTGGAGATTGCCCACATTGCGTAAATAATCATTGTGGAAGTTCCATCTTCAGTTGGAGACTGGCCACTGTGCGGATAGTTATGATGAGTGTTTTAGCTCTTAAAGATTGAATGGTAAAATCTCCATTAGTAATTCTACCCTTTTGCTAATAAATAATAAGAAAGACATCAGTAATGGCGGATGTTGCTCTTATTGTTACTAGAAATGTTCTTATCTCTTTAAAGCTTGTCATTAGAATCCAAATGCACGGGATTCTTAAGAGTATTAGTAGTGGATTCAATAAAGTTTGTCCAAATTTAGCTACAAAATTCACTGTTATAAATTTAGCTAATTATTTTTCAACAATACCAAATAGTTATTATATTAAAATATTTATTTTAATTTTAATTTTAATTTAAATATTTATTCGAAAAGTACACATTAAATTTTTAACGTTGATATTAGATGTTAAAAGAAAAAATTGGCATCAATTAATCATAATATTGCAGAATTAGAACTTGAAGCACTCTAATAAAATGATGCCACATCATTGAAATGATGACTGATGGAGACTAACCGTCTTCTATGGTTGAGTTTGGGATTTGGGTGCTTTTGAGACGAAGAAGTGAGCTAGAGCAAAATGAATAGCACGTGAGAGAGAATTTTTTATGTTAAAATAATACTTGGTTAGCAACTTGGACTCAACATATTTGGTTAGTAAAAATGATCAAAGTTAAAAATACTGTAGTTTTGTTGAGTCCATTACAATGAATTTTTTTGCAATTTAACTAAATTTTGGCCAAAATATAATTTTGTAGAGTCTAATATTTTGGCCAAAATCAGAGTAACTTGAAAAATCTGATTCTTTGTTCTTAATCATATACTCTGATTTTACATATTTCAAGTTACAGCTATAACATTTATTTAAAGTTAACCTCATCAATTGGAAATTAAAATATATATGGTATTTTAATCTATTATTTTTTCCCTTGCCAAAAAATACATCATCGCGACCAAGCTTTGTGTAGGGGTCTAACTTTGATCAGATGTGCCGACCAAACTAAATTATACCATGGACGAAAAGGTTTGTTTTGTATTTGTGAAAATATTTATTTTAATATTTTATTAAGTAATGTTATAAAAATAGTCTATTTGTTGTATCATATCATTTTTATTTAAAGTTTTGTTACACAACTTTCACTACACTTCATATTTTATATATTTTTTAAATTTTTTAAATTTTTTTAAATTTTTTTGAGTTTATTTTTTTAAATTATTTTAAATTTTATTTTTTATTTATATAATAAATATTTGATAAAAGAAAAAAATAATAAAAATTAAAAAAAATATAAAACGTAGAATATGAAAAAATTACGAAGATTTATTCTTTTATTTATATATTTTCTTTTTAACCAAAAAAAAAAACCAGCGCAAGGACGGACTCCTCGAGAGACTCAAATAGTGAAATCCCACTTCACTTCCTAAGCCATCGTTTCCTCATCTTCAACTCTCTCTCTCTCTCTCTCTCTCTCTTGTGAAAAATGAGGCCTTCGATGTTCAGATCCGTACAATCTGCCATAGCCAGAAGCAGCGCAAGCTCCTCTTCTCGCATCCCATGCCGTAACTACTCCGTCGATTCCGGTCCCGAGCGCAAGGTCGCCGTACTTGGCGCCGCCGGCGGGATCGGGCAGCCCCTGGCTTTGCTAATGAAGATGAACCCTCTCGTCTCCAAGCTCGCCCTCTACGATATCGCCGGTACCCCAGGTGTAGCCGCTGATGTCAGCCACATCAACACCAGATCCGAGGTCTACACACGCACACTTATCTCTCTATCTGGCTTTCATCGATGTTTGTCGTTGATTTGACTATGATATTTGTTTTCATTTCCGGGGCTCATCCTTGTCGGGTTTGATCAGACTTTGCATTTGTGTTTTCGTGTGTGAGAGAGTATTTGGAAATAGGCCTCCCATGTATTTCATGTAAAACTATATTCTAACTTGGGCTGGTATTGACAGTTGTGGGGAGAATTAACGGTAGAGCCACTGTATTTGTAGAAGGATACATGGAGGTGTCCATGTACATCTGCCTCTGTCGATTTTCTTTCTTTCCTTTTTTCTGTTCAACTCAATGAATTTTTCCTTATTGTTAGCCACGCAGAAGGGAAGAGAAAAACCTGATTTGACTATCAATTTTTTATCAATTGTTGACTATTTGATTCTTTCGGTTTCCACCTCCTTTTAATTTTGGATTGATTGTGTATATAAGTATTTATACTTTATAGACTATGGCACTAGGTCTATCTCAATGAGTTTATCTATGTGCCTTTGGTTTAGGTGGCTGGGTACGCGGGTGAAGATCAGCTGGGTAAAGCTTTGGAGGGATCGGATGTTGTTATCATCCCGGCCGGTGTGCCCAGAAAGCCTGGTATGACCCGTGACGATCTCTTCAATATTAATGCAGGCATCGTCAAATCTCTCTGCACTGCCATCGCAAAGTACTGCCCTAACGTGAGTCTCTGTATATATTCTCTGCTCTTTTCAATTTATTTTTCAAAATTTGGTATTTGGCTTTGAAAATAATTGCTTTCAATTGACTCTTCGAAAAGAGACGGAAACCTGTTCATATTTGGCACTCAACATCTTAAAAAATCAACACTTTTTATGATGCAACATTAAGTAAATATTATGTAGATCCTGGCGCCTTTTGTGTTCTAGAAGGCATTGAAATATCCTGCATGGTAAATTTTTTCTATTTATTGTTTTCTCTGTTGTGGGCTTCTGATGACATGTTTTTTCCACGATTGTTTGGTGAATGTTTTGTGGGATCAGGCTCTAGTTAACATGATAAGCAATCCTGTGAACTCAACGGTTCCTATTGCTGCTGAGATTTTCAAGAAAGCAGGAACATATGATGAGAAGAGGTTGTTTGGTGTGACTACCCTTGATGTGGTTAGGGCTAAGACATTCTATGCTGGAAAGGCAAACCTGAATGTTGCAGGTATGTCAATGGCCTACTACTGGAAATAGTCCTTTTAGTTTGTAGTAACTCTATGTTTGGTTTCTAAAATAATACATATCAATGAAAGGATGACTAATTTACAGTGTATTTTCTTTCTGGTTTTGTAAAGAATTGGAACACAATCGAACAAGGCAAGATACTTTTATAGGCTCAGATGCTTATATAAAGCTCGGATGAATTGAGAATTTCATTTTCTAGTGGGTCTTAAACATGATATTTGATATTTAATAGTTGAGTTCTGGCTCTTAATTTCTTGTCTTTCAATTTTTTTCCCTACTCGCAAAGGTGCCACAATGTTCAAGGAAAAGCCATTGTAGACAATTTTCAGGTTGAAATGAGTTTTGTGCATTTGTTTGCAGAGGTTAATGTACCAGTTGTTGGTGGCCATGCTGGTATAACCATTCTCCCACTATTTTCTCAAGTAATTCTTTTGCCCCTCAACCTCTATCATGATCTCTCATATTGAGCTGTATCTCATTGAATATAATATAATATTGCTTTCCTACTCATAAAAAAGTATTGTTTTTACGTAAAATATAGTTCACTTCCCTCTTGTTGATGAGGACTTGGCTAATTCAGAGATGTATGTTTGATAGGCCACACCCAAAGCAAATTTTTCAGATGAAGATATCAAGGCTCTTACAAAGAGAACTCAGGATGGAGGCACTGAAGTTGTGGAAGCAAAGGCTGGAAAGGGATCTGCAACCTTGTCAATGGCGTAAGTAGGCATTTTCTGTTGATACATTAATACTCAGGATTATTTCTCAAACACACCATGAGATTCCTCCTTGGAAATTATGGCCACTCGACTTTTTACATTAATGTGAAGGGAATATATTGATACATGAAATATTGACAGAAACTGTGTCAGTTTCAATTCTCAGATCATATCATTTTGGATGTCAATTACTATGGATGAATACTTTTGGAACACGTTCATATAAATCTTTTTCATGGGTCAATGGATGCAAGAATTTGGATTCTGGTTCTAGGATCTGTATCCTATGAGATTTTTTACTTCAATTGGCCAGAATATATGCAATATGTCCTACTTTTCTTTCCCAATCTTTTCGTTGTTTCCTGATTTTGTAATTCCATCACATATACCTGTTATTTTTGTTGTATTGGAGAGATAAAAGGAAACTCTTTTTCTGAACTAATTGCCCGTTTCTTGTAGCTATGCTGGAGCCTTATTTGCTGATGCTTGCCTGAAGGGACTTAATGGGGTTCCAGATGTAGTGGAATGTTCATTTGTTCAATCAACAGTCACTGAGCTTCCTTTCTTTGCTTCTAAGGTGATTGGCCCGAACTCATTTGATGATTTTTGCAGAAAGATCTTTGCTTAATATGTCGCACACTTGTCATGAGTTATTTTGACCTTTGATTTCTAACTTATGTTGCTTGTTAGTGCAATAGTGCTGTTCATGGTTGATTAGATTATTAATGCTGTGATCATTTTTTTTTTTTTGCGTATATAGTTCTTGTATTTGTATCGGGCTTTGCCTAATTTTTGATCATTAAATTTTGTTTACTTGTCATTTTTTTTTTTTTGGGGTTGGTAATAATCAGTGTGTTGGTTGAATTGTAGACTCGAAACAGATTCATTTTACTTGGAAAAAAGTTACAAAAGCCACCACTTTCGAATGATATCAACTTCTGAGGACTGAGCTGCTGCCTGATTATGATCTCCCACCTTTTATTGAGTTATGAAGATCCCGCGTTTTGTTTGTTGGAAATCAGTCATGCCACATGAATGGCTGATAAGTCATTCACATGTACATTTTTGGCCAGCATACTGTTTGTATCTTGGGCTAGTTGACAATGGAAATCATATTCTTGCTTTACTGGTCATAAGTACTAAAACCGTTTTCCATTTTGCAGGTGCGGCTTGGAAAGAACGGTGTGGAAGAGGTTCTGGAGCTGGGACACCTCTCTGACTATGAAAAAGAAAACTTAAAAGCCCTGAAACCTGAACTCGAGGCATCTATCGAGAAGGGAATCAAGTTTGCCAGCCAGAGTTAGATGTGTAAATATTTTATGGCTGGCGTGGTCTCTCTGCCCACTCTTGAGAGAGACACCTAAATTTTGCCCTTTCGTTTTCGTTACCAATGTTTTATTTGTTGGTCCAAGTGGCACCGGCCTTGCTGTTATGCCAGGCATTTTATAAAGCAAAGATTCCGCAATAATTCCCAGTGGCATGTTAAGGGAGAGATAGCTTTGAACTTTATACGATTAGGTGGGCGTGATTTATTTCATCCATATCATTTTATAAAATCATTCTGTAATTCGCAGTGATTATTAACATTTTTGGTTTCCGGAGTATGTTAGAAATGGTACTGGCACTGGCCTGTAACTTGTTAAAAACAAGCAAATTCTGGAACTATTCCAGCCCTGTGAGTTGTATCAGTTAGCCGGTTGAACTTGCTCTTGGATTCTTCTTGGTTTCGGGACTGTCTAGTGTCTACCGGGAAATGCCAAAATCTGTCAATAACTCTCACTCACGGGGTGGTATATAAATTGCAAATCTGTATGGTATCAGTTTGATTAATTTTCTGATAAAAATACTTTCTGTAATTTGGAAAGGGATAAGGTTTAGATTTTTTAGAATTCGAATCCTATAGAGTGTGAGAGAAATATACAAAAATTAGTTCTATAGCATTAATGACTACTCAATAAATGTAAGATTAATTTTATGTGTCTATTTCTATTAATTTCACTCTAGATCTTAGAGTTCTAATGAAAACTTTAGAGAACACAAATCGGATATAATATGTAGACTTACTGTTGTATTTATTGTTGAGGCCTACATTGCCCCTGAGTAGCATTTAATAAAGTGGCTTTTATATTTATCTCTTTTCGAATTGTAGAAACTGTTTGATTAAAAAAGAACGAAGAAAACCTAATAACATAAAGTATTTTAAGCGTAGCTAATACCTATAAATTAAATATGGAAACACATTCCATCGACCAATTTGGTGCCTCTTACTCGTCTTGTGGCCGTGAACATTTGCTACACAAAATGGTTTCCTGTTCATTGTAACATACATTTAATCTTATCATACAAAATGGTTGGAGAGCAGAACTGTGGTAGGAGGCAAACAATGAAGGAACCACCAAGTTCATGTAGGTCATAGTCATACACCTTAAATATTCCGAACAGTAAAGCTGGCATTTCATATCGCAGCTGTAAACCAAAAGCACCTTCAATGGTTCTCCTACACCGGACAATATATGCTATCACAAAATCAGAGAAAGAATTGTACAGTTGCGTATCAACTTGCATCTGCCATCTTATAATAATATTATTATTACCATCAGTTGCTCTGACCGAGTAATGTTATATACAATTATGAAGTGTGTAAATATTATGTAAGTCGCTTTGAAAAAGAATGAAATATACTATTAAAAATTAATTTCTTTTTATATGGATCCCGTATTTATTATTTTTTTTAAATGATTGCCGACGCTTGCACACTCACAACTGCATCTATTATTTTGATAATACTTCCAACCTCAACTTGATCCTTTGAATTCAAGCTCGTGTTTTGCACACGATTAAACTGACGTGTGGATTATATTTGTGTAATATTTAATTAAATATAATATAATATAAAGTTAAAGATTCGAACTCAATATCTCTATTATGATGTTATGTAAAATCACTATCTATCTCTATTATATTCTTAACACTGTAAAGAAATTATCACCCAAAAATTTCGAGCAAAATAGCAGACTATCTAATTATTATAATTTTTTTAAATTTTCACAAAAAAAAAAATTAAAAACAATTTAACATTTTTAAATCCTAAAATAAAAAATATATTCTAATACTATTTTATTTAATTTTTAATTTTGATCTCAACTAATCTCATCTCATCTACAAAATCAAACTAGGCGTATTTACAAACTGAAGAGGATCCAGAATTGCCATTCACAAAATTTGTCTCGATACTTCTTTTGTAGATTATGTTCCGATAATTAATTTTGGTTGAATGTCATCCTTAGCATTTCCATATGGATCATATATACTTACATGGTATTAGTAATGAATCTTATAATTACACCAACATAATTAAAAAATAATTTGAGTAGTACATATTAAAAATTTAATAATGGAATATTCACTTGCGAAATGGAATAAAATCGTCGACATTGAAGAGGATATATCGATGTGCCTGAGTCAATGACTTCATATCAAGATGAATATCAACAACCTCCCCCTATAATCATCAGGGTTTCTAGATGGTCTATTAAATACTGTTTATGCGGATTCCAAATAACGAGAACAAAACGTCAACAATTCCTCCAATAAGTACCCTTCGAAAATGGAGCCTTCCGGTGCAGCTTTGTTACGTACATGAAATTTAAGTCGATGTAAATACCTAACATGATAACAAATCTAGTATCATTTTCAAAGAAATTGTGCCATAATTGTGTACAAATCATTAATATTAGATATACTAATTATAACATACCTCTCTACAGGATACATCCATCGATAATGAACTGGCCCACCAAGCTTGCGTTCAGCAACTAAATGCACAATCAAATGCACCATAATCGTGAAGAATCTAGGTGGAAAGATAATCTCCAATTGGCACAGTATGTAGGGTATTTTAGATTCTAATCGGTTTAAATCTTCTACTCGCAACGTCTTGGAACAAATTCCCCTAAAGAATACAGACCAGTCTATTAATGATTCTACAACCTTCTTGGATATAGACTTGCGCAATGCAATTGATAGCAATCGATGCATTAGTATATGACCATCATGACTCTTCATACCCTCTATAGTACGTTTTTGAGGTTTAACACAACGTGAAACGTTTGAGGCATAACCATCTGGCATCTTTACATTTTTAACAATCCTTAATAAATCATATATCTCCACGTTACTCATTGTGAAAGAAGCTAGAGGTAAATATGTATTATCAGAAGCTTTGGGAATAGGATGAAACTCTGGTCGCAAACCCATCTCTTTCAAGTTAAGGCGTGCCTGCAAATTATCTTTTGATTTACTATCAATGTTCAACAATGTGCCAATTATATTATCAACAGCGTTCTTCTCTATGTGCATTACATCAAGATTGTGTCATAACAAATTTCCTTTCCAATATGGTAAGTTAAAGAAAATACTACGCTTCTTCCATACGAATTGCATGACAAGATCGTGTTCACTAGTCCTTTTTCTTTTCTGCATATCAGCAACATATTCAACATTATCTAATTGTCTCATAATGTCATCTCCATTTGGCACAATAGGTGGGATGATTAATTTTTTTCGTACCATCAAATGCACTAGCTTGCTTTCTCCATTTATGATCCATCGATAAGAATCTTCTATGTCCCATATATGAATTTTTTTCCATGTTTTAACTACTTAGACCACGTATTATCCATACAACAAGGACACACAAATTGAGCTTTCGTACTCCATCCAAACAAATTATCATATGCAGGAAAATCATTGATTGTCCACATCAAGACTGTACGCATCGTAAACATTCTTTTAGAGTAGGCATCGTAGGTCGGTGATCTGACCTCCCATAATTCATTCAGTTCTGTTATTAAAAGCTCGAGGTACACATCTATTTTCATAAAGGGTGAAGATGGGCCTGGGATTATCAATAATAACATGAAAGTTGATCGTTTCATGCATATCCAAAGAGGCAAATTATAAGGTATGATCATAACTGGCCAAATACTGTGAAAAATGCTCATGTTACCAAAAAGATTAAATCCTTTCGCGGCTAATCCAAGTCTAACATTGCATGGGTCAGATGCAAAATCATTGTGTTGTGAGTCAAACGTCTTCCAAGCCATCCCATTGGCCGGATGTTGTAATACATCATCATTTGTTCGACCTTTAGCATGCCACTTCATGTGTGAAGCAATTTTCGATGACATAAAAAGTCTTTGCAATCTTGACTTCAAAGGAAACCAACACAAAATCTTTGCTGGGCTTCTTTTATTCCTTCCATTTATATCAGTATTTTGCTTCCATTTTGAAGTTTGGCAAAACATACATGTTTCTCTATTTTCATTATTCTTCCAAAACAACATACAACCATTAGGACATACTAGGATTTTTACGCATTCAAGCCCTAAGTCACTCATGTACTTTTTAGCCTCATATATATTTTTAGGTAACGATGCTACCGATGGAAGTAACTCATTTAGAAATTCAAGAAGCTCTGAAAAGATATTGTTACTCCATCCGCCTAAACATTTCATATTCCACAAACGTACAATAACACTCAACCTACTATGTTTTGTACACCCTTCATATAATAGTTCATCGGCATCTTTCAACATGTTATAAAAATTTTGAACACCCTCATTGGGACCTTGAGAATTTTCATCTACCGCTTCAGCTTCCACACCCATTTCAAACCCACCTCCAACCACTCCAGGTACAAACATAGGAAAAATATCTTGCAACATTGTATGCATCTCACTAGGTCCTTCTTGGCTTTGCTCATCATTGATGGGCGTATTAGTACTAACATTAGGCATCGAATTTACATTCTCACCATGAGAGTGCCAAATTATGTAACCCTGACAAATTCCATAGTAAATCAAGTGGTCGTGCACCATATCGACCTTGAAATACTTAGACAAGCAATACTTTTTACATGGGCAACAGATTAGCCCATCAATACCCATGTTGTCACTTGCAAACTTTAAAAACTCATTAACACCATCAATATATTCTTTTGTATTTCGACGCATTATCATCCAACTGGTCTTATTCATATTGCTATTGAGTCAAATGATAGTGTAGTTGGGAAATTAAGAAATAAAGTTATATTAGGATTAAGATAGACATATTGTGAAAAAAGAAAGTGAATTGGGATTGACAAAATTATTAACTGTAACTGATCTAGCTAGAAGACCTACAATATATACTATTTGTATCGAAGGGAATTATTGCAAATGAATCATAGCATCTCAGGAAAAGTGTGCGCATCACAACGACAAAGGCCCACATAAATGATAGGCTGATCTTAGCATCAAGCCCAATCAAAATAAACAAGGTCCATAATTAAATGAAGCCCAACCAAAACAACACGTTGGGAATGATTATGCGGCTTATAATTCACAGAGCATATATGTAATATCATGCATTTTTTGTTTATGCATCATGCAATTTTTGTATTTGTTCCGTGCGTATATGTGCTTCACATAGCATATTTTCCTATTTTTCTTGATTTATTTTCTTTCAATTTTTTGGTATACTTAAATATTTTTTAAAAAAGAAAAAAATTCACAACATCATTAAAGAATAATTCCTTAATCACTAAGTTAAAAATAAATAAATAAATAAACTTGAATTAATATGTTTCTGTTTCGTGTACGTAGCACATGAGGTTGCGCGGCAGAGGCTTACCGCAAGGAGCACGAGCGGCGGTAGGTGAATTTCGACGGCGGTGTGGCTGGGAGTGGCAGTAGCGCACTATGGGGGTGAGAGAGAAAGAGAGTGATGAGAGAGAGAGACAGAGAGAGAGATAAAATTGGTGGGAGAAAGAGAGAGAGAGACGGAGAGGAGACCGTGGCTCACCAAGAGGAACATGGCGGCTTGGGGGTGGCGTGAAGGTGACCGGTGATGATCTCTGTGCAAGTGGCAATGGCGTGGAGGAGGCTGGCGGCGTGGGGTGACTGGTTTGTGTCTCACAATACTGTGGAAGACACACTCTGTTTTTCGGTGAATGAAATAGAGGAGGGGTGTTGGGCAGTTCTGGGGTGGCGTGGGTCTATAGTGGTGCTATGTAGAGGCCATGGTGCAACTGGGCCAGAGTTTGGATGTGGGTGACGGCTGGAAAGCAGGATTCGACCGAGACGTTGTTTGTAGTATAGGGTGGCTCACAGTGGGGCTTGGGCAGTGCTTGACGCTCACTGCAACTCAAGCGGCTGCAGGTGTAACTTAGGTTGAAGGTGATTTACGGGGAGGGTATTGTGTGTGTGATACTCATGTAACGGAAGGGAAAAAAAAAGATTTATAAAAACCCTAGAGAAACAAATGGAAGAGATGTATGCATGAATGTGGAGACATACATGGCATGGAGTCCGATCCTTAGTTCCCATGGCTTGGACTTTTTGAGTCTATTTCAAGTGTTTGAGCCTACGTCTAGAATATTGTATAGAATTAACAAATGGATTGGTTTGTTACCACATACCATAATCTATTCAGCTTGTCCGAAATTTTCTAAATCTAGTATTTAATAAATATTAATAGACCTCGACTCAAATTCTAAACTAATCAAATCTCGTCTTGTAAATTTTTCGGGCCAATTCCAACATAAAACGATCTCATTTAGTCCCTTAAATAACTTTATAACCTAATGATCAAGCCTAATAAAAATTCATATCCCGTCGTAATAAAATTTTTGGGTCTGTGGCCTATTCAAAATCTACCCAATAAATATCAAATAGATTTCTCATATATAATACCTTAGAAAAAAAATTATAGATCAGGGTATCCGGGTAGTCAAGTTGGAGTTATGTTGCTTAATTGCTTAGTTCTCCAGGTATCCGGGTAGTCAAGTTTATGAAAATAAACTCTAAATTTTGAACGTAAATAAACATAAAAATATTTGCTAAAACATGTTCATGAAGATAAACATTAAAATCTGAACATAAATAATTTAAAAGAAACTAAATAAAAATAAAAATTAAACTACTCACAGGACGTAAATATATGCAAAAACTGGTGGTAGATTTCTTCTCTTCGTTAATCTGTCCGCTAGCATCTGGTATTTTATATAGTGCTTGAAAAGCTTGATATTTGGGCTTCTTTTTTTTTTTTCCTTCACATAGGTTAGCCTTCATATATCTTCTTCCTAATTTCATGCACGAGTAATGTAAACACGGAGAAAATGAGATATTTTTACTAACATTTATGCAAATGTCGATAAATGTATATTTAACTACAAGCTTGAAAGCGAAACATCAATAAATGTCCATTTTTTGGCATTTGTATAAATGTTAGTAATATAAACGCCACTAAATTCTCTATACTTTACTGACGTCTATGTAAATGCCAACAAATGTATATTTAATTACCAGCGTGAAAATTAAATGTAAATAAATTACTATTTTTTGGCATATCTATAAGCGTCTCTAATATAAACGCCGCTAAAACCTCTCTACTTTATTGACGTTTATGCAAATGCCGACAAATATATATTTAATTAACGGCGTAAAAATGAAAAGTCGACAAATTTTTATTTTTTCGGCATATATATAAGCGCAGCTAATATAAACGCGGCTAAATCCTCTCTACTTTAGCGATGTTTATGCAAATGCTGGCAAATGTATATTTAATTATTGGCATAAAAATGAAACATCGATAAATTTTTATTTTTTCGATATATCTTGTTCCAGCATATCTATAAGCACTGGTAATATAAACGCCGCTAAATCATCTATAATTTGCCAACGTTTGCATAAATCATCTATATTTTGTTGGTATTTATGTAAACCCCGACAAAGGTATATTTAAGTACCCGCATATAAGCATATGCGCCGCTAATTATCGGCACATAAATAATACATCGGCAAATTAATCACTATTGTTGCCGGCATTTACCTAAATGCCGACAAATGGCCCTTTTTTTTAAGTATATATGTGTGTGTGATGCCACGAATTGGTGAACAACGATAGAAGTGACCGATGATATTCCTAGGAGTGGCACTTGGAACCGGTCGGGTGTGTAATCTTGATTTACACCAGCCATTAAACAGCTGCCACATGCAAATTTCAGCTACATTGAGAATAGAACAACATTCAGCAGATCAAATACTCACAGCCTGAAGATCAAATACGTCAAGCTATGTTGGAACTTGAAGCACTTGAATCAGCTGATTTCACATTGTCAAGCTGCAGAATAATCAAAAGGGGGTTATCATTAGGCTTGCCTTTCCAAAGCTAATTTCCCATTAGGGCTGAGCACCGATTGGTTCGGAGTCGGAGGGCCCATCCTCCGACTCCGACTCCGACTTTGTCGGAGGTCGAATCCGACCTCCGACTCCGACTCCGACTTGTCGGAGCGGAGTCGGATTTTTTTATTTTATTTTTTTGTCTTTTTTAACTTCATATTTGACCCACTTTTTTAAAAAAAATATATAATTTGTGGGCTTTCAAATTTCAACTTTCTCAATATTACAATCTAAACTAAATAGAAGACCTGGACATGCATGCAATATCAATCTAATGTTATCATTATACTAAAAGAACATGCAAACAAAAACCTGCATTACAAAAGTTTCGAATGGCCAAACTTACTGATATCCACATCATCCATTATCCATATCCTCATATCCACATCCAACTAAATATTAATCACTACAATAAACATCCACATATCACACCTACCATCTATCATCCACATCTATTATAATAATAGATACTTACACTACTACAATAACATGCATCAAAAATTAAAAAAAAAAAGTCCTATTTTTACATGTACTTCCATCATCTAGATTCTAGATTCCATATCCTGATATCCACATCATTCTAACAAAAAAGAAATCCAAAATGTTCTAAGAGCCAACCAAAATAAATGTTCCAACAACATTTAAATATTTAATTACAAACTTTCAAATGCACCAAAATAAAATAAATTACAAGCTTCCAAATTACAATATTCTAAATGCCCAACAAATGAATCAAAATATATTAAATGTTACAAATTTCCAAATGTTCTAACTTCCAACTTTCAAGTTGTGCCTGAAAAAAAAATGAAAATATTAGTAAGAAAAACAACCCAACTTTAATATCATATGAAAAATAAATTTAAACAAACATAAAAAGCATGTATATTATATCTTTTTAGGAAGATGCAAAATCTTACATAGTTGTAATATTCTCAAAAAGCCTATTAGGAGGAATGGATCCATTTAGTTTTTTTGAACTAAGGTCTCGGAAACTTAAATAAATATGGACCAATGGTATAAACAAAGTAGAAGTAGATAGCATAGTTGTCTTTGAAAAGTAAACAGAATTTAGCATGAAGCATCTAGTATTTTGGATAGTAGCTCAAACCTCAAAGGCTCAATATGTCAAATTGTCAATCATCTTCACGAAGTAAGTTGGCCATACCAGTGATTAATTCTACATTAAGATGTTAAAGTATAAGAGGTTAGTATCAGAAAATGTCAAAATCAACATATATAACAACTTAAAAAAATCTCTAAATACCTGAGTCTAACTTATAACTCTCTGCATCATCAATGGCATCCGTATAATTTTGACTCAAGCATATAGGAGTTGATTTCAACCAGTTTTGCGTGCACACAAGAGCTTCGACAGTTCTAGGAGCCAAAGAACTCTTAAATGGATCCAGGACACGGCTTCCTGTGCTAAATGCCGACTCAGATGCAACGGTGGTGATCGGAATGGCCAAGATATCTCTTGCCATTAGGGCAAGAACTAGATATTTGCTTGAGTTGACTTTCCACCATACCAAAATTTCAAAATTCCCCGTAGGAATCTCAACATCCTCCAACAAATACCGCTCTAGTTCAGACTTACAATCCATCAAGGATGCTGATTTTTTATCTTTATGGAATTCGAACAAAAAGTCCATGGGATCATCATCATTACCGGTACCACTATTACTCCCCATTGATGCACTAGCCTCACCACTCCGACTCCAATTTGACTTAGACCCAGTTACGCTGCCACCACAAAACCCTACATATTGTTCATATAAATATTCCATATCTCTCTTGAGGAGTACAACAAACTCCTCACCCCTCTCATCCCCCAATGTTTTGTTGAACCAATATGCTTGAGCAACTAATTTGTACCGTGGATCAAGAATGGCAGCAACAAACAACAATCGATTTATTTTTTCAAGATCACCCCAATATTTATTATATTTTGTCTTCATTCTCAAAGCCATTGAACTCAAGCGTCGATTACTATTGGTACAAAAAACATTCAAATTTTTATGAATATTAATGAGCTCTTGGACATACAAATTTGATGTAACATATAGTGTACTAGAAATACGCATGGTGACATTATAAAATACATGAAGAAACTTCGAAAAGTGACATTATGGTCATCCCAATCATCTTCGAAAAGTTTCTTATGGTCTCCCAATCATCAGCCTCAGGAGCTCCTAGACCCTTTTTCCCATGCCCATCCTCAGATAAATAAACTCTTGAGTAGGGATCCTCATCAAGCAAAAGTTGGAAGGCTTTTTGATACTTCTCAGCCACGTCCAACATAAGAAAAGTCGAGTTCCATCTAGTAGGCACGTCGAGACACAAGAAACTAGAACATGGCACTTTTGACCTATCAACACAAGACTTGAAAGTGGCAAGTCTTTGGGGAGAAGACTTCACATACTTAATCAGATTTCTGACTCTTATGATCGAGTCATCAACATCTTTCAAACCTTCACTCACAACAAGGTTTAAGATGTGTGCCGTACACCTCATGTGAATAAACTCGTGAGCTGCAACACAATCCTCACTTCCTATTTCCCTTGTTCTCAACCAATCAATAGCAGAGTCGTTAGAGGTAGCATTGTCCACCGTAATTGTGAGGATTTTATCAATGCCCCAATCAAGCATACACTCCTCCAACTCCCTCCCAATCGTTGCCCCCTTGTGGTCGCTAATCCGAACGAATGAAATGATCCGCTTCTGCAACTTCCAATCACCATCAATAAAGTGAGCGGTCACACACATGTAATTAATATTTTGGATAGAAGTCCAAGTGTCAGTGGTCAGGCACACTCTTTGTTTGGTGGTCAAAAACATTTTCTTCAAGCTATCTTTCTCTTTCAAAAATAGCCTCATACAGTCACGCATTACGATAAATCGAGAAGGAATTAGAAACCTAGGATCAAGGGATTTAGTGTATTCCTGAAACCCTTGGCCCTCAACAACCCTAAAGGGTAACTCATCCACTATCACCATCCTAGCAAGGGCTGCCCGGATTTTTTTCTCATTGTACTTGGTCATCCCTAAGGTTCTTCTCCCCTTGGCCTTCAATTCTTGCTTCCGGGACCAAGAATGTTTGAGTGTTGTCCAACTTACTCTTACGGTTTTTGGGACAAAGTTGGATGTGTGTTTTCATGGCCGAAGTGCCTTGCCTTTTGGGATGGCATTTCCATTGCCTCCCACAATGGTTACAAGTAGCTATAGGCTCTTCAGGATCACAATCGGGCACTCTTGTGAAGTGGACCCATACTAAAGACCTATTCTTAGGAACTCTACTACTAGGTGGAGGGCGAGGGTTAGAACAGAAGGCACTAGGAGTGCCTACCGAAGATTCTATTGGTCCGGTGGACTCTTCAACCATGGGACAAGGAGCATCAATAGGCTGTTCAGGGATGCCAGGAGAAGATGCAGCTGTGGATGTAGAAGTGTTTCTGCCTTCTATATTCATGATTTAAGAACTAACATACAACAAACAAACAAAATAATACGGTTAAGACAATCACTAAAACAGCCAAACACAGCCCCAAAAGCATAATACAAACTCATTAACTCAACTTGTGGATGTTTTACAATCACTAAAACATAAATATATTTGAGAAAATATATACTCATCTAAAACAGAAAAATAGAAAAAAAAATCAGACCCAACATTCAACAACATGAACGAAAACACCACTGGCACTAAAACAACATCAAAAATTACATATAAAAATTACATATAAAATTACTAAACCACTGACAGCAAGATGTTGTTTGCCTAATACAAATAAAACCATCATTTATAGAGTGAAATTAAACACATCAAAATCAGAATCGTTGCAATCTCTTTAGCTTTCCATGTTCAAATCCTTCTACATCAGACTATTCGTACAGCTAGGAATGAATTATAGAACCAACAAAAATCAATATTATCAACCTCAAAGATTCGAAAAAATCAACATTATCAACCTCAAAAATTTGATTAAAGAACAAAGATGGATTTGGGTAACCTACCAAGAGGAGCTGCGGCCTGCGTGAGAGGAGGGTTGCGCGAGACGGCGAGAGAGGGGCTCTGCGAGAGGGCCGTGCGAGGGAGACGCTGCGCGAGAGAGGGGTTGTGCCTGCGCGAGAGAGGGGTTGCGCGAGAGAGGGGTTCTGCGATAGGGCTGCGCGAGGGACGGGCTTCGCGAGAGGGAGGAGTTTTGCGAGAGGGAGGAGTTGTGCGAGAGAGCTGCACCGGCTGCGGCGCTGCGCGAGAGAGAGGGCGATTGGCGAGAGAACCGAGAGGGCTGTGGCGCTGCGAGAGAGAGAGGGTGCGAGTTCGAAGTTGGAACCCGTAGGCTGCACTGCAGACCTAAATTCAATACCCTCCCAGGTATCCAACGGCGCCGTTTTTGCTGTAATGAATAGGTTTTTTTTTTAAAAAAATTTTATAATGAATAGTTACTATAGTAATATACTAATATACATTATATACTAATTAATATGAATCTATTTTATATTATATATATATATGAAGATTCATAAAAAAATATATGATATATATTATTATATATGAATATTAGTTATACTAATAGTTATATTAGTATTAGACTATTAGTTATTATTAATACTATATATTATACTAATAGTGATATTAATACTATATAATATATATAGTTATAGTTATAGTCATTTAGTATAACTATATTAGTATAAGTTATAGTGATTTAGTATAATTATGATACTACAAGTTATAACTATAGTCTATATTAGTATTAGAATTAGTTGTAGTGATTAGAATAATTATATATTAATATTTGCTATAATGATTTTAATTTAGTATAACTATATAATAGTATTAGTATATTAGTATTAGTATTAATATTAGTTATACTAGTAGTGATATTAGTTATATTAATAGTTATATTAGTATTAGACTATTAGTTATTATTAATACTATATATTATACTAATAGTGATATTAATACTATATAATATATATAGTTATAGTTATAACTATAACTATATTAGTATAAGTTATAGTGATTTAGTATAATTATGATACTACAAGTTATAACTATAGTCTATATTAGTATTAGAATTAGTTGTAGTGATTAGAATGATTTTAATTTAGTATAACTATATAATAGTATTAGTATATTAGTATTAGTATTAATATTAGTTATACTAGTAGTGATATTAGTTATACTAGTAGTGATATTATTAATTTAGTATAACTATATAATAGTATTAGTATATTAGTATTATACTGACTATATCACTGATTGTATTAGACTATTAGTACACTTAATGTCTAATACTAGTATATTACTATAGTTAATAACTTAATAGTATCATATAGTAATATAGTATTAGTAATTGTCAAATTGATACTACATTAATTTATATAGTCATTTATATATAGGCTTAAAGTGGTTTACTAATTTATATATAGTAATTAATACTATTAGACTATTAGTAATTTATATGAATAATACTTTAGTTATTATACATTAGTATTATATGTTATTATAAATTTATAGATTAGTGTTTATACATTAGTATTACAATATTACATGTCGATGTCATTATTCATCTTAGTGTTTATAGTATATTATATATACATTAGTTATTAGTATTATATGCTATTATATTTATACATTAGTAATTTAGTGTTACATGGTAGTAATATTGTAAATTTGTAATAGTATGATATTTACATATAGTCATATACTAAACTATTATTAGTCAATTTAGTCTATATATTATAGTATAAATATATTATTTAACTAGTATATTATTGAGTTTAACTAACTATATAAGATATAGTTGTATAAAATTTAAATAATTAATATATAGAAAAACACATATTTTATAAAATATGTATAAAATCGGAGGCGGAGGCGGAGGGCGACGTCGGAGGCGGATTCGGAGGCGGAGGCGGAGGATCGGAGTCGGATCGGAGCGGAGTCGGAGTCGGATCTTCAATGGATCCGACTCCGACTCCGACTCCGACTTCCAAGAAGAAAAAACCTCCGACTCCGACTCCGACAAGTTGGAGCCGGAGCGGAGCCGGATTCGGAGTCGGATTGTCGGATTTTTGCTCAGCCCTATTTCCCATTCATGCTCTTCAAGAAACCGATCTCAAGAGATGAAAGGTAATTGATACCCACAAGTCCCATTGCCCTCTCAAGAGATGAAAGGATCGATTGTGTAATCCAGAGCAAACCACCCATGACCTTGCTTTCCATTTACATCATGGCTTTCCATTTACATCGTAGGTCTTTTGCCCCTTTGGATATACAAGGGCTATATTGGTTGAATTATCAAGCCTAATATCAGAGAGGCTGTGCCATTTGATTAGCAAATGAGCTCGACTCAGGAAACAGCCCCGAGAACCTGCCTCGGGCTATTAAGTGGTTGTTTACCTGCAATCAAGTATAGCATCACATAATCTATCTTTCAATGTACTGAAATAAAAGATTAAATCTATTGCCAGTGATGAATTTGAGCTTCTAAAATAAATTTCTTCAATTGGAAAAGTACTTCCTTTGAAAGAAATTCGGATATTAGAACTTACTACTTCGATCCCATTCATACAAAATTATCCATCCTTTCTTCTTTCTTAAAATTAGAATGTACCTTTCTTTTCAATATAGCTCCAAAAACATATAAACTTTAATTAGTAAAAAAATAATATTTACCATTTAATGTCAGCCATTTCTGTGATGGTGGAGCCACTTCAGATTTCTTCCCTAAAGTTGAATGGATCAACAAAGAACTTTCCAAGTCATAGAGAACTTGCAGCAAACAACTTATCTCCACTAGTTTCTTTTATCTCCTTGAAACTTGTAGCAAATAGAGAACTTTCAAAGAATCGCTTCGTGGGAGAGGAGAATCGGGAGGGGAGAGGAGAGGAAGAGCAGAGAATCGGGAGGAGAGAGAGGAGAGGGATAGAGTTGATTGCATGAGGTAAGATCCATTGGAAGAAAAATACATTTCATACATGTTGCAATCCTATTGGCTGGTGTGCAAATAGGTGTTACACCCGACCCATTTTGAGCTTTTCCCTATTCCTAGTCTAGTGATCTAGTACTCTAGCTTTCCACAAATTCATACGAGTCCAATCGAAGCCCACGTATGGGAGTCGCTGGCCATGAAACAAATAAAGCATATGCGACGCTGAAAGGCAGGTACATCGATCTAGCTAGTATCCCATGTAATATTCCTAATTCGTGCAGGCCAGGCTCTTCATGCACCTCTAATTTTGCAGCCGAGCGCCTTATAAATAAGATTTATATATCGCCCCAGCGTCGATTAATTCTCACCACACACACACACACACACACGTACATGAAGGGAGATGGCTTAAACAAATTTCGAAATTAGTAGGCCAGTCGATCGAGCTCATTGGTCTATATCAACATATCTTTGGGTCCCTAAGATCAGCTTCTTTTGGCAAGTAATCAAAATTCTTGGACCATACTGCAAGCAGATGTTGACACTGTATGAACTCTTATAATTTGGACCATATATATATAATCATCGGCGGTGATCATGATAACTAGGAAATGTGCAGAGAGATCAGTTTTGCTTGTGCGGCATGCGAAATGAGTCGTCTTCTTGACTCTTCCAATCAATACCAAATGAAAGCAAAAGGGCTGAAAGCAGTCGAACATCGATCATTTGCTAAGCACTGATCATCATCTCACATCTTGTCACAAGTGATCACATAAACGTATGCTAGCTAACTATATATGAATCGGAATCATGCATATATATTCCATATTCTGCTCCTCCACGATCGAGCACGTTTACATCCTTTACATGATTAGAGCTATAATTCTTCTGGAAAAAAAAAAGAGTCGTGCTTTATATATCATGACTAGAGGCTAGAGCTATAATTGATCTTGATCATGAACACGCGCGGTAGTAATTCCAGTTTTCACATTTTCCTGAACTACGTCATAATTCAGTCCCCCGGAGAGATCCATAACATATCTTGTTAGTCATGCATTAGCATATATAAAACCGGCGATCGACATGCAGTAAGCTGTCGCCACTCGGTGTATCTATCAGTGATTGCAGCCATGCACGCACAATGCAACATACCCATCTATATATGATAATTATCGAATCCAGCATGCAATTGCTCCAAGCAGTGACATTTCAGATCATGATATCATGTTTCTCTGGTACTCTTTTTAAGTGTTACTGGCATATTGGACGTACAAAGCCCTTACAATCGATCGATGTTGTCCGAAAGTAGCAATTTTAGGCACACTTTCGGATATTTCATCACCACACCGCGCCCACACACTTGCACGTTTCTCTCTCTCTGTGATTAAGTGAGAAAACTAGAGTTGTTTTTTTTAGGACAAGTGGGGATACTCCATCACATTTCCAGTAGATACGCACCCAATTAAAAGTGCGTCAATCATGTGATGTTGACGCGATGATCTAATAACATAGACCAAGTTAACGGTAAAGGGTTCATTTGTTTCCCCGTAAAATGGGGCAGAAAATGGCTTATCCATTCGCAATAAAACGTAATGGCCTGAGAACTAAATTATTGTTTCCTTTAACACGTTACAATCTGCTCTCTTAACATTTTTCTTGCACATGATCTGTTTTTCATATCTCTCTTCCCCATTAGCGTCACATGATGCAGCCTAGCTGCATGCATGTCCTATATACCCAGCCACCGAATTCAGCAGACTCTCTCTCTCTCTCTCTCTCTCTCTTCTCTCTCTCGTTGACAAACATTATTGACAAGAGAATTCTGTTGACACTAACTCGATTGGTTTGGATCTTGATTTTGATCATGATCAAGAGGTGTCGAAAGGAAAGCAAGCCATCCAGGTTCTTCCAATGTAATTTCATCAGATCAACTAATTCCGACAGGGAAAAATAAAATAAAAATAAACGTAAAATTAAAAAAGAAAAAGACACTGTTGTCAATAAATTATGCTAGTGTAGTACTTATGATAAGTTGTCCGAAAAGCTTGGGAAAATTACATATAATATCAGCAATTAATTAGCTAGAAAACTTAGTAAGACTTTTTGCATGAAATGACTTTTTATGAAGATCATATGATGAAGATGGAAGGTTTGATGAAGTTTTGATATATGAAGATGGGCTGTAAAGACATTAATTTATTGCTGCATGTGGCTGCTAATGCTAGCTAACGTTCGAAAGCTTTAATTTTCAGAACTTCTTTGTGGTCCGCATGCAATTAATTAATTCTCTTTTTTGACGGTTCAAAATGAGTGATCCCAAAAGTCAACTACGTACATTAAACTTTATTAATTTTTACGATGATCTTAAACTATAGACATAATATTTTTAAATGGGGTTTGGAAAGAATTTAATGCAAATCAAGACGGATTGACGTTTGCTGGTAGTAGTTTAAGATGAACGTAGAAGTACATGAATTGAATACTGATCAGATCCAGAGCATCAGACATTAATTAGAAATATATATATATATATATATACATATATATATATATAATTCATATTATATATCGTACAGGTCGGTTTGGAATATATATGGCTACAATAATCCCTACATGTATTAATCATACAACTTCACAGATTGCAACATTACACCAATGGAGCAATATATTCCAAAGGACAAAAACCGCGCGCATTGATTGCAACATCAACATCATTAACACGCGTGAACAAGAATGTGCCCCACCAGCAGCTAGCTGGATAACTATGATCATATATATATATATATATATTGGTCAAAAACTATAGAAATAAAAATAAAATCACCGGAAATTGCCAGGCTGTTTTTGAACTTTAATGTTGGTGCTGTAACGTCGATCGTCGATGTCTGATCAGGATGGAAATTATTACCTTGGATCGAACTCATCATGAATTGACGACCACGTGCGCGCCAAGAGTTTTTCTTTGATACAACTCATGTACTATATATAATAACATTCTCTTTATTAATTTGAGTACTCCTGAGGTTGTAGGGTAAAAGAAAATATTAATTTATAAAAGAATTTTGATTTTTGAATTTCTTTTATAACTATAATGATCAGTTTTACTGCAATATTAACATGTACATATAGATCATGTGCAATTCCATATATATGCATGCTTTATATATATATATATATATATATATATATGGGAGTACGTACTCTTTAGTTGTTTTCCTAACAATTAATTAATGCCCATGCCATGCCATGCCTTACAAAACCGTGCGTGATCATGGGAATTTCTCATTCACGTACGCATGTTGTTATTCTCCAATATTGTGAATTATTCCACTTTTAGGGTGAGTTTGGATGTTAAAGTGAGTTGAGTTGAGTTGAGTTGAGTTGAGATGATAAAATATTGTTAGAATATTATTTTTTAATATTATTATTATTTTAGAATTTGAAAAAGTTGAATTGTTTATTATATTTTGTATTAGAATTTGAAAAAATTATAATAATGAATTGAGATGAGTTGAGAGTATTTTATAATCCAAACGCAGCGATTGTTTTCAAAATAGGTTAATTCACTTAAATATATATATATATATATAATATTATGGATTTTATCAAAATTACGTGAGTCTACATTAAAATAAAATAAAAAACCCGGAATTTATCAACGTAACTAGGTTTGCATTTACTTAAATAAACAAGGACACCGAGGTGAGTACAAATGTAGTACTTTATGATGATCAGTTATCACATGTTTTCATTTCTGTTTTTTTGGATAAGTGCATGACTAAATGTTTTTGATAAGTAGTAATCACGTATTCATGAACCTGGTAGTATTCCATTTTGCAGTGAATTTCAATTAATATCTTTTTTTTTTTTTTACAAGTAGCACTGATCACTGTGATTTTTTTAATCTAAGTCTTAAGCATTGGATCATCACATCTATATATATATATATATATATATACACAATATTGGAGAATATGATAAAGTAAATATATATATATATATACTTGCCATATTCTACCAATTAAGAAAGTACTGCTAAAATGGTTTCATGAGTTTCACTGTCTTGGCTTGATCAGCTTTAAATACCAGTAAGAAGAAGAAGAAGAAGAAGCTAGCAGATGAAAAGGAGAGATCGTCTTTTTGCTGCCTTCTTGTTGTATTTATAAAATTTACTTCGGACTGATCATCGTCTTGGATCACGAGCCTGCAACATGTCTGAGGAAGAAAGGACTGTACCTGATCAGCGGCCTGTTTCACAGTTTTACTATATCTTTCGTCAATTTCCTAGTGAGTTACAGACTTTCTGTACTTATTGGCATTCGCTTATCTAAGTTAGTTAGATATAAAATATGATAAATTTTATTAAAAAAAAGTTGCATTAAATTAGATAAAGTAAAAAGTGGAAAGTTTTGACTTATAATAAATAGATGTGTTTTTTTAAATTTGTAGGACTATTATTCATTAATCAAATCTATTTTTTAATCTCTAATAATTTTTTTTATTCACGTTTAATCTATAACCATCTTGTAATAATAATGTAAGAATCAAATTAAATTATTAATTAACATATGGTTAGTATAATTATAAAATATGAAAAAAAATAAAAATATTATTATTTTGATGAATTAAATGGCTAATCTAATGTGGAGTTATGGATAAGGAAGTTTTAAATATATAAAAAATATATATTTGTCATCAAATTTTAAAGATAAATTTAACGAGTCCAATGCTAATACTCTTAGAATAGCTAGACGTGAGAGTTTGCATATATATATATATATATATATATATATATATATATAATGAAGTTTAATTTAGGGCCTATATATATATTTGGTTATCTTTTCCAAAAGGAATACCTCAAATTTAGTCCTTAGTTTTAACTAACTGCACAAAAATATTAAGGAATATCTAAACTGTAAAAATTAAAAATAGAAAATTCCTAAGATTAATAAAAAGGTAAAGACTGATGAATATCGGAATGTTTCCATTGTTTAACACTTGACACCTTAAAGGATAGGATATTGGT
Source organism: Juglans regia (assembly GCF_001411555.2). NCBI lineage: Eukaryota > Viridiplantae > Streptophyta > Magnoliopsida > Fagales > Juglandaceae > Juglans > Juglans regia. The sequence goes on from NC_049909.1 coordinate 22,046,134, forward strand.
TTTTCACTTTTCAACACCGAAACAAGTAATGTCGACATCATGATCATAGCCATTAGCTAGTTTTGCTTTCGAGCAATATTCCTTAATCTTTTACTCAACTTTGAAACTAATACTATATATATACACACATATATATATGTGGTAATTACCTTTATATATATATATGATCTATATATAATGGGGTAACCTGAGATTAGACGCCTAAGTTTGAGTATTTCATTTCCCCAGAAAAGTGCTGCTGCACCAGCAAAGAAGAACATCATCCTCAGCAGACAGCAGTATACCAATCATTTTGTGGGCCTTCCCTCACATGCATGCATGCCCTAAAAAAAACAGTTTTTACTTTCTTAAACCCATTTTATGAATCATAAGCTCTCTGGCCTCAACAGTACTCCCTCCCTTTTCTCCCCACCTACCCAACCAAAATGATAATAATGTTATCATAATGGTAATAATCAACTGATCTGTCCCAATTATCAACTGCCACGTGAAGCAAATGTTACGGTTGTGGGGGTATTCATGTATTAATGTTTACTGCTGAGTACATGACACCAACTGTAAAGTGAAAGGAAAACAAGGGAATAGGACAGTACTCTAAATTTTTTAAGAGCTGTAGCAGCAGCTTATTACTGCAGCGGCTACTTTGCTTTCTCTTTTTCTCTTTCTTATATCCGAAAACGATAGGTGGAGAGCGGGCGAATAATGGATAGGGACTACACCATGCATTGTCACACAAAACTCCTACCTTTTTGCCAGAACCCCCACACGTAAAACGAGAGACAGAGAGAGAGAGAGAGAGAGTTTTGAATCTTTTGATGAAGTTTTATTGTGTTGTATCATACATGTAACTACACCAAGAAGACTAGTGAATATCATATCAATATATCTCCAAGAGGAATCGTTAAATTAACCGCTCTCTTCCATTTGCCATATAACTTTATCTGCTAACAATGTCAAAGGAAATAATATTCACTGGCCCCTCTCGGATTTTTATGAAGTGATGATTGAATCCAGCATCTCTGCATTTTCTTTCTTTTGAGCTACTGAAACCCAAATTGTTTAAAAATATATAAAGGATTAAATTTACATTTTCCATCCGTTTTAATTTTTAGAATGAAAGGTAATTTCATATGGTATTAGAGTATGATTAATTATACTTCTTTCTATCCCCTTAATTTTTTAGGTGAGTACAAAGTTGTTAAAGCATTGTTTTGTTTCTTGTTCCTTTAATCATGCTTATAGGAAGGAAATAAGGCTTCTCATCTACTTGCCTGTGATTGTATTTCAGATTTTATTTTTAAAGCTATTTGACTTTATCAATGTCTCTAATCGTTTTCTCTAATGAAATGAATGGACGATTTCTTATTAAAAAAAAATTGAGATAAGTAGATTTAAATTTGAATTTTTTGTATTTTCTTTCTGATCATCTTGATCCTTAGTCCATCATAATAGCCATAAATTCAGGCTTAGAAATACCAAACAGTACTAGTGGCCAGTGGCTCCAAGATGATCATCGTGAAATATATAAATAATGCTCTAGCTAGAATATTAATGCCTTTCAGCAGGGTTGGTTGATTATATTTTTCACTTCCCGAATGGATTGTAAATGGGACGATCATGTACTTCGGGGTAGGTTTAGATTTAGAGTGGTCTTATCGTTGGGTGTGACCACTAATTCATTTCTTTCTTTTTAATTACACAAGTTTATTAATAATAATTTTTTAAAATATTTAGAAAAAAAATTAAATATACTAACGGTCAAACTTGTTAAGATATAAAATAAATAATAAAATTTACATCTTTTAATTAGCTTAAACTTTTGGGATAAGTGATGATTTTACATGGTATTAGAGTAAAAGTTCTGAGTTCGAACCCTAACTCTATATTTTATTCCATTTAATTAAATATTTCACGTGTTGGACAATCCATTAAAAAAAATAATTAATCTACGAAATTTTATAAAATTCGTAACATGATTAGACATACGAATGAAAATAATAAAAGTAATGGGTCTAATGACCAAGAAAAGCATTAATCAGAGAAGAAATTTGGTCATGATCAGTTACAACTTTCAAGAATCTACTCCCTCCAATAAAACCCCAAATATTGTCTTTACAAGGGTTGTTTTAAGAAATTAGTGTTGTATTTTCTTAGAGTGTTACTTTGTTTTTTTCATCAATAAAAGTGATAGTATTTTCAAATAAAACTCTCTTTTGGATATCAGGGTAATCATATAGTTGCAGTGGAATTGTAACGTTATTGAGTGCAACTAAATATATAAAACTTCTAATTTATCTCGTAGATTTAGCCCTAGTTTATTTTCACAATTTCTCTCAACATAGCGTGGAGTTTCTACAGCCCTATGGATTTGAGGGACTATGGATTGGTCAAGGGGTGAATGGGGCTAGCAGTACTCAGTCTGAGAATATTGGGTCCTCGTTTCTAGGCCAGGCCAGTGCCGAGTATAAAAAAGAATTGCCCGGTAGTTTCCATTTCGATCTAAAACCTGATCGCAATAGACTTATGGAAAATATAATTAGCAAAGAATATTGTATCGACTCAGGTGGACCAAGTCTCGTAATTGGAAAGACCCAGAAAAGGAGCTCTACCATGGCAGTAATTTGCCCCTCAAAACTTAATTTATGATTAGTCCCATTATTTTATGGAATAAAGGGGAATAGACACTTCTCAGGCGCGGGCAATAGTTTTATTAAATTATGGATTTGCTGAATTATGGATCTGATCATGAAAGTGTCCACAATTTCTAATAAGGATGTTGCTATATTACACAGATTGGAAATCCCGACTTTACCTCCTAGAACTAAGAAAGTTTGTATAGTGAGATGGACTCGACCTCCTTAGGATTGGGTCAAACTTAATACTAATGAGAGTAGTTGGCATTCAGGAGCTAGGGGTATTATTCGTGATGATTGTGAGAGGTTACTTGCAGCCTACTCTGTGTTCTTGGACCAGGACTCTAATAATTCTGATGAAATGCGCAACTTGCTAGAAGAGGTCTGTAGGTGCTATCACTTGGGTTTTGTTCGGGTTGAAATTAAGACTGATTCTCAATTGTTGGTTAATTGGCTCACCAAGGGTGATTGTAATATCTAGTATTTAGAGGAGTTTTGGGACGAGTTACATAGTTATCTTAACTGTGTGAGATATAGAGTGCATCATGTTTTTCGTAAAGGTAATGTTGTGGCTGATTTTTTTACTAAAATGGGAGCTGAGGGTTTAAATTTAGACTAGTTTGGTGAGCTGCTTAGTCGCCTCAGAGGTCTTCTCTGTATAGACCGAATTGGTTTACCTTATTTGCCGACCTTGTAATGATTCCCCTAGTAAGTTGCTTATGGTTTAATTGCCTTATTCATTCTCATTTGCATGTATTTTTTCTTTCTTGCAGGTTCATTTTTCTTCTCTAGAGGGTTGTTTATTTTGTTTTGACTTGTATTGTTTTGTTATTTTATTTTGTTTTCTGGATGGTTTAGTTTACGATGCCTGTGTTTTGGTTTCTTGACTACTTGTATCTTTTAAGTGTCTTGTTGTAATCATGATTTTCTTTCGCCAAAAGTGATGACAATCAATAAAATTGAGATATTGTAATCTTCAAAAAAAAAAAAAAAAACTCTCAACACATTTCATTTCATCTTATCTAATCTAATTATTATAATTTTTTCTAAATCTCCACACAAAATAAAATTAGCAATTCAACTTTTTCCAAAAAAAAATACATATATTAAAAAAATATATTCTAACAATATTTTATTCAACTTTTAATTTTAATCTCAACTATCTCATCTCATATATGAAAACAAATGATGCCTTAGAATAAAAATAATATTACGCCTATAATTTTATGTACGATATTATTCTACTCATTATTCATACACTATACATTTGATAAGAAAAAAAAATATTTTTTTATTTTTTAAAATATTTAAAATTTTGTAAAAAATAATTAAAAAAATAAAAATTTTGCACTCATGATACACCTTCTTGGTTAAATATCGGTCCCAACAGGACTACCCATTATCAAAAAGCATGTCACTACTGTTTTGAAAGAAAAAAGAAAAGAAAAAAAAAGGGATAATATTTAAATTTTTTTATATTTATATATATTGAACAAAATATACTATATAAATAGTTCATCTCTGTTTTATTATATTGTTGATGTGACGTTCTTCATTGAATCTTCTATTATTTTTCTTTCTGAATTTTCGATGATACCACCTCCTCTCTTTTTATATTTTTACATTTAAATTTCAATATGAAGCTGATTTTTTTAAATTTTCCCAAAAGAAAAAAGTGATCCTCTGATAAATAACGACAACAACAACTCCATGGTACTGCACGCGACAAGTAATTAATTTTCGCAGTTCATACTTTCTCTACCCAACTTGATCTGTTTATGACGGACCTTTCGTACTATTTCTTTTTATTAATTCTAAATACGCATTTTCAGTGTCCATTGAAATGATATTCCATTTCCTTCCTGTGAATGGCTACCGTTAGTTTCTTTAATTTATTTAACAGATAAAATTTATTTCAGAATAACTCATCATGTGCTGTGACCTTGTTTGTTTCATGGGAAAATAGAAAATTTCACCCCATGCTAGCACCCCTTGCTTTTCCGGCATGGTCGGCAACATTAAGTACTCTATGAGATTCTAATTATTTTGATCAATTTGAATTCACTTATAAATTATGTACGGCCATAATGAAAAGTTCAAGTCATATAGTTTATACTTTAAAATGATTAGTCAATGATATAATTAGAGTCTGATGATTAAAATATTATAAAAAATAAAAACTTCTCATTATCAAATAATATAGGACATACACCACCTACATACTCTCATCACTTATCAAACTGGAATACCACAAATTAAGCATTTTCTCATATTCTCATACTAAAAACAATAAGTTGAGAAATGCGAAATAAAAACACACCACATGGCTGCGGATTTTATTGTATTTGACATGTTCTTTGCAGCGAAATTCAAGTTAGGCAGCCGCAACATTTCAATTCAGTTTAATTAATATTGGCCAAACTTTGTGAAGAAAATACACTCTTTGTTTCTTAATTTCATGGGTCGACGTTGTCTTGTCTATTTCCATTGCATTTTATAAATAAAAAATAGCAAATTGTTAAGCGTGGGTATGCATAGGGATAATACCTGCATGATGCAGACGCGATGGGTCCTTCCCAGCACCCTGTCCCGCCCCGCCCCCCGCTATCCTGCCCAGTGCCCACCCCTAGGTAAGCATATATATGATTAGCTAGCTAGTTTTATTTTTTTGAAAGGATTAACTAGCTAGTTAGCCCACATACCAATGCATATTAACTCAGCTTATTATAGTTGTATTAGGCAATATTTTTACATAATACATTAATATCTACTTAGCAAACTCTTCTATTGTTATCTCCCAACTTAATGCATTAAATACAATTAATTTGTAGTAATAAAATAAAATGAAAAGAAACCATTTCTGTATTTAAATGTAAACTAAGTGACTCACGTGTCCTTTCCAAATGGAAGGGTGTTGGGTAGCTTTCTCAAACAATAACAAAGAAAACTAGGTGGGACATTATGCCAGGATGTTCAGAGTACTACTGGCCCGTCCTGGGTCACAAAATTGACGATAATCTTCAATTTTCTTTTATTATTTCACATTTTCCAAAAGATCTTTATTGTTGTGGTTGTGGAGGAAAAAAAGAAAAACAATTTCCAAAAGCTCATTATATTTTTAAGATTTTGTTTTTTGGGGCAAGACCTGGCCGTGTGTAGAACTGTTTCTCGTATATTATAATATAGTACTGACAGAAACAGAAAGGTTAGAAACATGCAGCATGCAGCACCATTGTTGCAAGCAAAATGAAAGGAAAAGAAGTAGAACTTTCAGACATCATTGTCCAAAACCTGCCAATTGAAGATGTTCCCGATGGACGAAGTCTTGATGAGAAAATTGAGGCATAGCCGCTGAAGAATTGGCTTCTGGCCTCATAGCATGCATGCTAGACAGACACAGAATTTGATTATGACCTGCATAAAGTTTACGTGCGCGGTGCGTCCCTAGCCCGGGAAAAGGACGTCGTTCAAAAGTTGTGTGGACTTTTAATTTATTATATCAACTTTATTAAAAACAAAAATCATTTAAAATAATTACAGACTTATAATTAGAGAGAATAAATGCTATGACGATTTATTGCTAAACATGTTTATTTAGCCTCTTAGAGCAAGTTCTAGACATGCAGACGGGTGAAATAAAGACGATGGCTTGCTGTATATTATTGATTGGCTGCATTGAGAAAAGTATATCAATCGAGATAAGCCAAAGAAGTTGTTGATTGGCTCCTAATCAAGGAAATAAGCATGTTATTATTTTTTCTTAAATTTTATTATTTTTAATTACATTTATGGACTTGGTGTATCCTAATTAATAATTTTGATATATTCACCGCTAAATAAATAACAACTTTTAAATGTATTGCATCAATAATTTTCAATCATATCTGCCACTTAGAGCAAAACATAATATGTAAAATAGTGTTTAACAGCACTTTAATTGTTTGATAATAAGAAAACAGTACTTTAATTGAGATTTAGGCTACGTTTAGATGTTGAGTTGAGTTAAGTTCTATATGAATAATGGTAAATTGAGATGATAAAGTGAGTTATATGGATACCACTTAAGATGAGTTTATATGTGTTTGAATGTTAATATGAATATAGATGTATTTATGAGAAGTTGAAAAATGTTGTGAGTTTCACATATAAAGAGGTGTTGAGTTGAAAAAAATTATAAGTCCCATATATAGAGAGGTTTTGAGTTGAAATGAATTTATTAATTTAAAAGTTGAGTATTTAGATATTAGAAAATGTCTAAATCTAAACTTAACTCAACTGAATTGAGTGCAATCGAAAAACCAAACGAGTCCTAATATACTAATAAATATACTAAGCCTTTGTAGTTAAGTCATGTACTAATATATATATATATATATATATAAAATTTTAAGCATAAGCTCAGACTCTTGTACATTATTTAAAAATATATAATTTTATTATTTTATTTTTAAAATAATAAAATAATGTGATTATATATTTTTAAAATAATAAAAATATATTTTTAAATAGTGTGTAAAATATTAAATTTCATAATAGCGTGATTAGATTAAACTCACATGTTTTGTGCCCAAGCAATTACTTTCACGTCCGCAGCATATTTTTACGTAAATTAATCGAGGCACGTCGTTCTCATTACAATATGAAATGGTTTGCGGCAATCAATGATCTTCAAAACGATGGATGGATGGTGAGATAAGGAAGAAAATTGTTCCAAGCATTAAATAAGAAAAACAGGACTGGAAATTATTGTACGGTTTGGTATATTTTTGGCAATAATGTATGTTTTCAAGCAATATTTATTTCTTTTAAAAAGTGGGTATCGTCTAAGTAATTTATTTACAAGACACGAGAGGACAAGTAGCTTAAGAACATATAAGACATGATTATGTTTACAAGTGGAGGATTAAAAAAAAAAAAAAGAACAAGACAGGTCGTTAAGATGCAGTTTGAAGTACTAATCCAAAACCAACGTACAAGGGAAAAAGATCGATCGACCGAGAGATGGAAAAAGAGAGAGAAATGATGTTATGTCTTTTGAGTGAAGCATGAGAGAGAGAAAGAGGTGTCAGGGTGGGTCACTTTCAGAAGCGTGATGGTGGTGGCATATAAAGGATCTAATCTGCCGAAGCATCCTGATCGACAGTCCACTACAGCTATGTTAACAACGAACGATTCTAGCTTTCTAACCAGGAAGTAAAAAATAGAAATAACAAAAAAAACAACCGAAGAACATCTAGTTGATCGAACAAGGGAAGGGAGGCGGAGGGGGAGGGGTGAAAGTTGAAAGGGTGAGGGGGGAGCAAAACGTTAGTTGATTGAATGTGAAAGAGTTTGGTTTGGAGTTTTGTGCAGGGTAGCTAGTACAAGAACAGCAGCAGACGCAGTGATGAGATCACGGAGATCTTTAATCCTCATTCTGACCAAACACTGCCACCCTCCCCACTGGCATCATCAAGGGCTCCTATAGGCCCAGAAAGAATTCCTCTTCCCTATAGCCTTTATTTACTGTTCCACCACCTCCACACAAACCTCACTCACTCTCTCTCTCTCTCTTCTCTCTCTCAGCATGGAAAAATTGCAGGAGGTTTCCCAAGATAATCCCTCTTGAAATAGGTTTTTCTAGTTCCCTGGGTTTGCTTGGTCAAGCGGGGGATATTAATTATTAACCAATTGACATATTTTCAGTTTGGTTGGGGGTATATACTGCTAGGTGCATCAAATAGGCACAATTATCAAAAGCTGTGTGGAGAGAGAGAGAGGCAGAGAGATGGGTTAGGCTGAAAATAGGGCTGGTCTTAGCCTTCTGGGTCTGGTTTGTAGTATTTTTTTTTTTTTTCCAGCTTAGAGGGCTTTGGTTTGTGGTGTTGGGTAATGGAAACTGGGAAAACTGAATGGCAGGGCCTTTTGGGAGAAGCAGAAGCAGTAGAATCAGGTTTCAGTGCGGTGGCAGCTGCACAAGCAACAAGAATAGAGTGGGGAGCAAAGGGAGAGTAAAGAATCATCGACCCACTAAGAAAAAGCGTGCTGCTCCTTTAAAAGCTGGAAGGGGAAAAGCACAAGGGCCTGAGTCTGGATCCTCAAAGGAATCATCATCATCATCGCCATCAAAACCTAGTTCTAAATTCAAGGCATGTAGAAGAAGGAGAAGAAGAAGACCAAGATTCACCGTCGCAACAAAAAGAATATCACCATCATCAACAGCAGGAGGCATCCTTCTATTTCCAGCACCACTACCCCCATCAAGACCAACACCATCCCCAACATTTGTATGGAGGATTAGACGCACAACCACAGCCACCGCAGCCCCCAAAGAAACGCTCTTATTTTACTCCTCCTTCAACTTGCATCGAATATGCAAGACAAATGGGGGAGAGCCACCATCAAGCCACTACATCGTCAAGATTGGGGATAAGAAGCGGAGGCGGCGAGATAGTGGAGGTCCAAGGAGGCCACATTGTTCGCTCCACTGGACGCAAGGACCGCCACAGCAAGGTCTGCACCGCCAAGGGGCCCAGGGACCGCCGTGTCCGTCTCTCCGCCCACACAGCTATCCAGTTCTACGATGTCCAGGACCGCCTTGGCTACGACCGCCCCAGCAAGGCAGTGGATTGGCTCATAAAAAAGGCCAAGGCCGCCATCGACGAGCTTGCCGAGCTCCCAGCATGGAACCCAACCACTTCCACCACCTCACAACAACAGCAGCATCACCTGCCGCCGCAGATCATCGACGAGAACGAGAACGCAATTGCTATCCACCGGAGTCGTGCGGTGGATGCCATTGCTTCTGGAAGTAGAACTGCAACGGTGGGTTGCGATGGTGGCAGAGTTTCAGAAATTAATATGCAGAACCTTCAACCACCACAAATGGGCGAGAACCCGAATAATAGTTCGAGTTTTCTTCCACCATCGCTGGACTCGGACTCTATTGCTGACACAATTAAGTCCTTTTTCCCAACGGGTGCATCGGCCGAGACAGCACACTCTTCTCCGCCGATACATTTTCAGAATTACCCACCAGATTTGCTGTCAAGAACTAGCAGCCAGAGCCAAGATCTGCGGCTCTCACTTCAGTCTTTTCACGACCCAATCGATCTCCTGCACCAACACCAGCACCAGGCTCAAACCCATCATAATCAAAATGAGCCGGTGCTGTTTTTCTCTGGAACTACCCCTTTGGGTTTTGATGGATCCTCTGCCGGGTGGCCTGAGCACCACAACCCAGCAGAGATTGGCCGGTTCCAGAGAATGATAGCTTGGAATCCTGCTGGTGCAGAAACTGGTAGTGGCAGCAGTGGAGGCAGTGGTGGATTCATCTTCAATTCGCCTCCCCCACCGCCGTTCCTCGGCCAAAACCAGTTTTTTCCACAGAGGGGACCCCTTCAGTCCAGTAACAACACCCCTTCCATTCGCGCTTGGATAGACCCGTCAATTGGCACCGTCTCCGCCCATCACCATCAACTTCCGCCATCAATCCATCAGCCTTCGATGTCGGGCATCGGGTTTGCCTCCGGCGGATTCTCCGGGTTTCGAATTCCAGCGCGAATCCAGGGTGAAGAGGAGCACGACGGCATCTCCGACAAGCCGTCTTCTGCTTCCTCTGATTCTCGCCATTGATCGACCAAATAAAATAACCGATTTCCCTCTCTTTGCAAGGTGCTGTCTTCAAAACCCACTTCTCAAATTCATCTAAATGTGTCTCATTTACCGACTTTTTAACGTTGTTTTCCCGCAAATCTCTACCTGTTTATTAAAATACTTTCGCAGGGCTCTTCTATTGTCTACAAGGAGACCAAGGAAATTAGCTATGATGTCAATTGAGAATGTGGAGAGAGGGAATTTTCAGTCAATTTGGTCCGATGGCATATTCCGCGGATAGAAAAAAATCTAAGCTCCTTTCAGGCTATTATTCTGTCCACGGTTTGTTTAGTTTCGCTCTACCTTTGTTGTGATGTTTGAGTGAGCTGTTACAGCTCGACTTCGTTTAAGCTTTGTTGGATTTCTGCGTGTTTCTGTTGTGAGAATCTATATGTCAAGCCGTCTGCTTTCACTTTCATTTCTATGAGTTTCATCTGGTGAAACATCAACCAGTTTGTTCTAATTGCTGGTGAAAGTTGAAACCAAATGCAGAATATGGCACTGTTTCGAACAATGGTCAAAAAACCCGGCAACACCAGTTCAAGTAATGTGTTTCTCTCACTTTCATCTCTCTTTTAAAAATGGTCACTTTGTTTAGTACATGAAAGCGATTTTTTTAAAAAAAAAAAAAAAATAATGGTGACTTGATTGTTTTGTTCCTTTAATACTTTACACCGAAACAGTTCGATTTGCCCCTCGAAGAACTTCCTTAAACCTGCAAGAAGAATTGAAAGACTATCTTATCTTTTACATCTCTTTCGTTGCTCAGATTTTGGGAGCACCAGACTAGAGGTCATTTTCCATGAACAGTAGATTGTTGTTAAGATAAGTAAATGTGTTTCTTCCACAATTCTCTCTCCTCCCATACTGAAAAGGAAATAATGGCAAATTTCTGTCTTTGAAGTGTCGTATTTTTGTGGAAATCTTTGCCTTTTCAGTATACATAAACTGACTCGATAAGCGTCTAGGACTGAAATTGCTAGACCTGAGTCATGGAAGGGAAGACAAAACGGGGATGAATATTGAGAACCCAATTAGTGCAACAGAGTAATAGATTTACAGGAGAATCTCTGGTCTGTGTATAGCTACTAGCTAGTTTTCTAAAAGCTGTTCTTAGGATGTGCAGCAGAAAAATAGATTTATCTCAGTTGTCAAGGTCACTTTGGCATTAACATCAGGTTAGGTTGGAATCTAAGATCATAGTCTACAATAATGAGGACGGTAGATAAATATGTGCAGCAGCTACAAGGAGTGGGGCTAACTGGATCCAGTACATCTGGAGGAGGAAGAAAAATATTTGTAGCGGCTACAAGGAGTGGGGCTAACTGGATTCAGTACATCTGCAGGAGGAACCATGAAAATGAAATTGATTGAACCCAATAAGCTCAACTATGGAAGAATGCACAGATGTATACTACCAAAAATGTCGTAGTTGGCCATCTGGCTTTGGTCCCCTACCCCCTTGAATCTCAGTGCCTAATAAAAATCTCTAGTCTAGCTTGGAATTTTCTTGGTTTCTTTAGGGGATTAGGAAAAGAGAAAAAGAAACCAGAAGTGCATGGCTTATGTATTGTTGATACTGCACTTAGAATACGGGTATCAATGGAAGGTGCTGTGGAACCTTTAGTATTCAGGACGTTTAGTTGCCTACTGAATCTCTGTATTTAGATGAGAGCAATATAGTCATAAGTGCTGGTGTGGCTATGCTGAAGAATATTTAGATTAGTGGGGGAAGAATGGTAGATGAGAAGAGGACAAGGAGAGGAGGTATATTCTTGTTGCATTTGAAATGCTTAAAAGCAAGCAAAGGAAGTATGTATTATTGTAGGATTTAAAAAAAAAAAAAATTGTAGGATAGTGGTGATGGACGCATGAGTTGGATTATATTCTGTTGATTTCTGTTTTTATCAAGTGCGATGGGATATAAAACTTGGAGCATATATGCCTCTGCACCATGGCTATGCTTCATTAATTGCTTACTCTCCAGCCATGACCATTTGGACCCCTCCCGCTAAAGGTCTGATTTTACTAGTCTTTCTAAGAAGCCTCCCTTTTGACTTCTATATTTGATAACCATCAACGAAACTTTTTTTTTTTCTTTCCATTGAAGAAAATTCAAAAACTTGAGAAAAAAAAGGGTGAAAAAGTTATTTGAGTTGATTGGCAAATGAGGTACTGAGTATCATTTTCCATTAAAAAAACAAACAGATTCCTGATAATAGAGTTGAGAATTTTCCTTCACCAGATACAATACATCAGAATAGTTTATACATGCATTTTAATATGACCTATACATTGTATTTAAAGTAACGATGTTGACAATCTAGAATATGAAGTCTGCTATCTTACCTTACCCACCAGGAGATATTCACCCTAAATCCGAACCGGCAAATTAAGAACACATACACAAGAACCATAACCAATTCGTGCCACTAATTGGTAAAGATGAAGGATGAGCTGGGTGCCTGAAAGTTCTTCAGAACAACATATGTTAATTCAAAGGCAGCTTATCTTCCAGCCGTCGTCTGCACACTGTCTTTTGCTTTCGTGGTTCCTTTCCCATTCGAAATAGCGGGTTTAACTGAAACTGATAATTTTCTCTTTGGCTGCTTGGCCACATGATATGATGTGCTTTGCTTGGTCTGCACTTTGTTTGAATCGGAAGAATGTGAATGAACCCGGACCTCCCAAGGGCGAGCAGCAATCCAGCGGTCCATCCAGCTCCAACCCCAGTTTTCCTTGCCAATGTTGTAAGAAGCCTGGCCAAGATATTGGCTGGAGTTGGCTCTCCACTGCAAATCACATTCATCCATAAATTCTCAATCGAATCAAGTAGTATTAGAAGTGAAGTGAGGATGGAAAAAGGTTGCATGGGTTGGCTGACCTGATGAGAGAATGCATATGCCATGGTTCGCTCACGCTTAATCGCTGCTACTTCTCGCTGTTGTATCCTGGAAAGGATTTCCTCCATGGTTTGAGAGCCACTGCACCATTCCACCTGTAAAAATTAACAATTGCTAAGCCAATGGCCATCCATCCCCAACGTTCAGGATCTGGTTGATTAGCCATTTTAAGGCACTTCAATTGCTTTTAAACGCTGCTTATGAGAGTATAAATAGATAAATGAATAAGCAAAGAAAGTTTCTTTGGAAGCATGGAAAGTACTTCTCCAAAATCTTTATCGTATATAACCATGAGGCCATTACTTTCGATCAGAAGCTTTAGAGATTGCAGAGCTGCCAACATCTATTTAACATGTCTTGTCCAAAATATGATTCTGAATACTGGGTCCGACATGACAATCTAATTTTCTGTTCTATAGCAAAGAGAAGTTTAAGAAGTTGGCACTTGGATGTGCTTGAAAACAGCAAGGCAGGGCAACAACGGGATGATTGCAGCGTGAGAATGGACACTACAAGAATGCACAGAACTGGTACGAACTGGAGGAAACTAGGAAAACCTCGTTAGGAAACTAGGAAGCGACGACGACCCAGGTTCTCTGAAGAATCCTTGGTGCACAAACCCTATTGAAAACCTTTAGTTTAACTTCGATGTGTTCGGCTCTTAGTCCTAAACTTTGAATGGAGGAGTGCACTTAGTGATTCTTAGGACTACAAGCACCAATTCGCAACAGAACCATCTCTGCTATAAAGATGACATAAGATGCACAATGTAGGAAGGTCAAAAGGTTTCCCAAGCGGTCAAACGCCGATGAAAGATCCTGGCAGTATAATACCCAACAAATAGGCAATAAAAGCAATGCTACCATGACAAGTAGAGACGGTCAGATTCACAGTACCTCTAGCTCATGAAGCTTAGCTTCAAGTTTTAACTGATTTTCCGATTTCTTTTGCCGAATTCGGCCTTCTTGTACCATACGGAGTCTGCGAGTTCTGATTTGGTCCTGTATTCTACACCATGAATGTGTATAGCTCAATGCAGTTGATGCTTGCTTCATGTAAGTGTGATCCTGAATAAGGCTCTGAAATCTCGCTGTATCCTTCAGCTGGCACAATTTTTTTCTTGCCTGCATAAGTAGCAAGAAAGAAAATTATGACGATGAGACAAGTTCTCGATGAGTGGGACTTGACGAGCTCATGCCCAGATATGCAGGTACCATTATACATGTTAAGATACTAAATAAATAATAAAATATATATATCTTCTTATCTGTTTAAATTTTTAGAATAAGTGATGATTTCACATGGTATCAGAGTAGAGGTCCTAAATTCGAATCCTTACTCTACACCCTATCCTATTTAATTAAATATTCTATGTGTTGAGGCTACCCATTGAAGAGGAGTCTGACCCACACGCGAGAGGGAGTGTTAAAAATACAAAATAAATAATAAAGTTTATCTCTTCCTTTCAGTTGAAACTTTTGGGACAAGTGATGATTTCACAATACAGATGGCACAAGCTTTTTTTTTGTCTAAAACAGAGAGAGAGAGAGAGAGAGAGATATTTTCTTGGCTTACTCAAGAAAAGAGAATGACTTTGCAAAGAGAAATTAATGTTTTTTTTTTTTTTTCTAAGAGATGATTTTGGGGACTATGACCATAGAGAGTGGCATTAATCAGAGTGGATATCTTATTGCGATATTGATTTCTTTGGGTTTATGGCATTTTGTGGTGAGATACTATTATTCTTTGTAGCATAAACTTCAGAATTACGATCTCTATATTATTTCCAGATTACAGAAACAGAACAAGTAACTGAATGAATAGGTACATGAAGATAAGACCAAATCAGTAAGTATATATTTTGACATGATTCCTTATTGGTCTAAGCCTGTGGGAAGTTGCCGTGGTTTGGTCATATCTGAGACAATCTTTCAACCAAACTGCACATAAATGTATCATAAATGGATCATAAATGGATCAATGGGGACCAGATAATATAACACAGTACAAACAAGGGCATAAAACTATGTGATATTTCTGTGTGTGAGCTTGATACAAAATCAAGCATTGTAATATGATTACACACAAAATTTCCCACCCCTTGAATGTTTTGTCCTCATTCGGGCGAGAATACATACCAAAACTAATAAACATATCAAATTGTTTACCTTCGCTTGCTTTGATCTGTCTTCCTTCCTTCTTTTTATGCAAATGATTGACCTAAACCAGTCTCCTGAATCCATTGGTATTGATCCTGATCTTGCAGATGATGGGAAGTAAGCCCAATGCAGATCTATCACAAAAAGTCTGCTCAGCCATACAACAGATTTAATGAATGCAAGTCATGAGAGAAACTTCAACAACGAGATTGTGGGGGCAAAAAGACAATTAATAACAATAATGCAGCTTCTCATGATCTCCAGATCGTGTTGTGGAGTGTAGTAATACGTTGGCACATTAAAAAAAAAAAAAAAAATGTAAAGACAGAAGACAACAGGGATTTTATATTTCGAAGCCTAAAGGGCGTAAGAGGGAGGTTACCTCTGTCAGAAAGAAAACAAGATCAACAAAAACAATAGGCTAACAGCATTGCATTGATTCAGCAATCAGACAAAGTTATTGAATCTGTTGTTACTTGAATAATGCATGATAAATCTTAATCCTTGACCACCACCTAGTCACCCAAGTAATCTCGATAGCCTTCGTGTCGCGGTGCTAAAGTTCCAACGAAAAGAAAAAACAAAGATGTATGCTTCATCACAAGCAATTAGAGAATATTCTCTAGGCCTATGCACATTACAAAACATCCATCCCCTAGATAGATTACATTACAGATCATCTCTATGCTGCCAAATTCAAAAAAAAAAGAAAAAGAAAAAAGAATTTAACATCCAATAATGACAAGAAATGGGAAGTAAAGGTGGCTGGTTGAAGGGGTGCATACCAGAGAAGAGGCAAACATATGACCTTGGGAGGTGTTCTGGGAAAGTTCATGTGTAGTTTCATAGATTTTGCGTAGGGAACCAACTCACTCTACAGGGTACCAACTCCCAACTGACAACCCAACTAAACTGAAGCTGATGTTTGATCTCTGGAAGGTCCAGTCAGCAATTATATCAGTACAGGGTCAAGATCCAACAGTTTATCTGTGAAAAAAATATATATATATATATATCTACTATTGTGGCATATATGTAAAGTGCGTTGATGCTGAAAGTGTTGAAAACTTAAATCAGAGAGGAACTGAAGGAAATTGGTCCCGGCGGGGCTCGAACCCGCGACCTTCGGCTCATAAGACCAACGCTCTAACCAACTGAGCTACGGGACCAATTGTGAATCATATCTTCCTTCTTTAAATTTCAATGTATTTTACTAATTGAATCAATCTTTTCATTTCAAGATCTAGTAAATTTCATCTTTCTGACAATGACGTGCCTCCTACCTTTAAAGATACGTATTGAATCAATTGACTCATGGGTCATGTCTGTCTAAGATCTAGTTGCATGCTATTATATATTGTCTCCCAATTATTAGATCGATTGTCATTTGCAAGCAAGAAGATGGCCAAGTGATGAAGGATGGTTTTGAATGAATGACTCCCTATTTTCTCTTATAGTTAATGTCATGTATATATGAATTAGGATCCACCTTGCCTTGGAAGTATATATGAAAGGTAAGAATTGCCATAAATGTGCTTAATATTTGCGGCAACAAATATTCACTGAAAATAGTATTATTTTGCAGCGACTATTTCTCGCCGGGACTGCATTTTAGCAACTAAATAAATAATATTGGCAATCTATTTTCCGGTGATTGTATCTCTTATTTTCGGCTAGTAACATAGCCGGTAAAAGGATGTATTTTTGTCAATCTTAGAAGTCGCCCGAAAAATCTTTACTTGGCTCTTTATATGAGCCAAAGTTTGGGCAACTTATTTTAGCCGGAATTACTTATTTGTGGTGCTTTAGGAGGTTTTTTGCGGCTAAACTGATCGCTGGAAATATGCTTATTTGTTGTAGTGACTTGCATGTGAAAATCATCATCATGCTTGTGGAAAATCATCATGATCATCTATGTGTAGCAAATTCCCTTTCAACTTAACAATATTGAGTTTCTAATTTAGATGCTTGTGGAAGAGATGGAATAGAAAGATTGTTGAAATTATAGGACAATAATTGATGTACTTAGCCAAACATATTACACTATGCATGAAAATGGACTCAATGATGAACTGATTGAAATGATCATATATATCAAGCTCATGCAAGATATTCACATTATATTTGTATGTAAATTAAATGACATGCATTTCAGTACGTTTACTACAAGAAAATTATTTATTTGTAGGCAATTATTTTATGTGAAATGACTATTTTTTATTAAAATGAATATGGTTTTGTCACAAATAATTTATCCCGTTATTATCGTGTGGGAGTAAGACTGTTCATCCGGGTTCCGGGTATACCCGGCCCGGAACCCGGCTTCAAACCCGGGCCGGGTTTCGGCCCGGATACACCCGGGTTATGACCCAGGCCGGAACTCGGATGAACCCGGGTTTCTACAACCCGGAAATCCGGGTTCCAGCTTCAACCCGGGTTTTTTTTTTTAATTTATTTATTTTTAATAAAGGACATATTATTTTAAATACAGTATGTTCCAACTTCAACCAGTTTTTTTTTTCTACAGTATCTATTTTTTTCAAAAAAAAATATAAAGCTCAAAAAGTTTATATATATATATATATATATATAAAAAGTTGGTAATATATATATATATATATATATTTAATTTGAGATTAGATAATCATGTATATGTAATATATTCCATATTCCAGTATGATAATACTACTGTTAGTAGTTTCTAACCTCTACTACTTCTAACCTTCCATGACCATGCATTATCATGTAAAATGCATGCAATAATGTAATTCACTACATATTAAATTAAATTACATTACATTACATTACAAAACACAAAATTATAATATATGAAAATTACAAAATGCTTCAATTGAAAGTTTGAAACTGGCATGTATTCAGCTGCTTTTGTGTCCTTCAAGTGTTTACTAATTACATCAGCACGTCATGAGAAACTAGAGAACCTGAAAAAATAAAACAAGTAAGAGCACCATATCATCTTACAGGAATAGACAAAGACGAGAATGATTCATGTAAAATCTCCAATCCTTAACCAAGGTAGAAGCAAGTACATGAATTTCTATTTCTACCTTTCATGAGTTTCTAGCATTTTTCCCAATGCATTAAGATTGAGAAAATAGACTACTCCATTCACACATGAATTTCTATTTCTAACCTCTAGCAAGCAAGCATGCATACACGGTAATGGAGTATGGGAAGGAACCTACAAATTAAGGCAACTTTGAGCTCTCATAATCTTGAGTACTGCTCCAACTTCAGCCACTTATAATGAGATTTGGAGCTGTTTTTCTAATCATTATGCCGTGTAATATTTTTGGCTACTAGTGGAGCACTCGTCAAAGAGTTTGTGCTGGATACATTAATGCAGAAGATTTGGTTTTATTGCAACAAACGATCCTCAATCTTGAAATGTTTTAGTGCAGGTTAATTTATGAGCAACATATATATAGCCTTCTGCAATGTAATTAAAAGCAGTGTGGTCCAATTGCAATCATTCTATGCAGTTAAATGCAGGATTTTTGTCGTTCATGATTTCAACAAACATTATCTTCATATTAAAATAAATAAGAAAGTTGTATCACTGTTTCAAACTACTTTGAGTTTATGAAAGGAGAAAGTACTTACTCTAAATTTTTTTCAGCATCAATGGGAAGAGAGACTCACAGCATCCTCTGTTGAAAATGAAGCTAGATGATCCTCTAAAAAAATATTAAAAAATAAGTTAGATAGATAATAAACCAAGATAGATAGATATTAAAAAAATATTTCAAGTTTCAAACTTACCTTCAAGGTCCATCGACTGTACGTATTCTTCCAACTCCCGAATGTCGACAGGTTTGGTCCTTAACCAATTTTGGGTGCAAATGAGGGCTTCGACAGTTTCCGGAGACAATGAACTCCTAAAAGGATCCAATATTCGTCTTCCAGTACTGAATGCAGACTCTGAGGCAACAGTGGAAATGAGGGTGGCTAACACATCACGTGCTACCTCAGTAAGGACAGGATAATTGGCGGCATTAACTCTCCACCAATCTAAGAGAACAAAACCGACCGAGTTATTTACACACGCCTCAGACAAATACTTATCTAGCTCCGATCTAAAAGTCATAACACCCTGCTCCTCAAGGAATTTGGTGAACATGATATGAAATTTAGTCGGAGGCAGTGTTGGCTCATTAGAACTCTCCCCACTCGTAGTGTTTGGCCTCCCTTGAGCCACATTAGAACTCCCTCCACTAGCCACACGAAATGTGTTATACTGCTCGATCAAGCGGCCTAAAAGGAGTTTAACCTTGTCCTCTATCTTATCCGCCAACTCATACCCTTTGCACTTTTGCAACCAAAACTTCATTGCCATCATTTTGAATCGTGGATCAAGCACAAAAGCGACATATATCATTAAGTTGAACCTATTTGTGTTACCCCAATACTTGTCATACTTACTTCTCATATTTATGCCCATAGTACAAGTGATAATATCACTACTCAAGCACATATCATTTAATACATCTTCAATTGTGCAAAGTTGCTCAAAATATACATTAGCAGTCACATACAAAGAACCAGAAATGTTCAATGTAACATCATAAAAAGTTTTCAGCAACTCTACAAAAATCCGTGCATTTTTCCAATCATCACTAGTGGGGTTCACAAAATGTTCATCCACAAAAACAAATTGATCAAATGCTTGTTTATGTTTTTCAGCGGTACTCAACATCAAATATGTGGAGTTCCATCTAGTAGGAACATCCAAGCAAATCATTCTCCTAATGATCTTTTCCTTTGCCGCACAAACCTTGAACTTCGCAAATCTTGACGGCGAAGATTTCACATACCTGACGGCATCCCTAATCTTTGTTACAAATTCATAAACATCCTTCAAGCCGTCCATAACAATCAGATTCAATATATGGGCAGCACACCGTATGTGAAGAAATTCACCACCCAATATAGTACAATCATTGTCTTTTATTCTCCTCCTCATGTAATCAACAACAACATCATTTGAAGAGGCATTGTCAACTGTGATGGTCAAAATTTTATCAACACCCCATTCATGCAATCCCAAGTCTAACACCCTCCCAATAGTTTCGCCCCTATGGTCAGGAATTTGGCAAAACTTAAGTATTTTTTTATGCAATCTCCAATTGCAATCAATAAAATGTGCGGTAATGCACATGTAGTTCATATTTTGCACCGACGTCCAGGTATCGGTGGTAAGACAAATTCTTTGACCATCCAACAATTTCTTTAATTGTATCTTCTCTTCGTTATACAATTTAATACAATCCCTTTTTAAAGTAATTCGGGATGGCAAAGTAAATCGAGACTCTAAATCAGTCACAAACTCAACAAACCCTTCATGCTCCACTAGCCTAAAAGGCAATTCACACCTAATAAAAAACTTAGCGGTTGACACCCTAAGTTTTTCTGCATCATACTTCACTATACCTTATGGGCTACACACTCTTCCCTCCGCATCCCTCTTAACACTAGATTGACTTTTTCCAACTCTTTTAAGTCTAAGAGGGGAAGTTTCACATGCATTCTGGAGGTGATGTAGCATAGATGAAGTGCCATTCTTGTAGTGGCAACTGTATAGCTTAGCGCAATAATTGCACTGAGCTTTTGGGTTATCGTGGTCAATAGGTTGCACTTTAGTAAAGTGTTCCCAAACCACTGATTGGTTACTAGGTGTTTTTTTTTATTTCTTGGGTAAAGGTGGGATGGAATGGGTAGTCTGTTGTGTATATGTGGATGAATGAGTTGGAAGACTCCCATGCTCCTCCACATCCACTGGAATAGACGAGGAGTCACCACCAATCCCTTGGGTCGTACCAATATTACAACTCACAGAATCTTCTTCCATCTGTTATTGAGTAATAAAAAACACCAAACACAATATAATAAATAATCAAACACTAATCCCAACTTTAAAACAATGCTATATCAAAGTAAAACAAAAGAATTAAGAAAAAGAATAAAGAAAGAAGAAGAAAAAAGAGGTCCAGCTTTCAGGTCATGTCATGTGCTAGCTCCTTCTATTAAACCATTATAAGTGTGATCAGATTCCCATCATACATTTTCATATACGATTAACAAGGAGAAGCTAGGAAGGTTTCTTTTAAGTAAAATTCTATACAGGGCCGAAATCATATACATTTTCATATTCTAAGTGTAATATTCTAAGTGTAAAAATATAATATATTCTAAGTGTAATTTTAAGTAAAATGTCTAATTTGGTTTATTAGACATTTTCCTCTGTGTGTTGTGACCCTGCATTCCATGGTCTACTGCATGCCAACAGATCAAGTTCTGTTTGCTCACAGAAGACTGGACTACTAAGTTAAAATTAAAAGCAAACCTTGTCAATCTGGACTCGACACAAGCTTAATCTAACTAGCTTTCAATGATTGTTTGCTTCTATTAAAGCTGTCTGTACTCCAACATGAATTAGGTTAGTTTGCAGGAAAGCCGGTCTTTCTGGATTCAAGGAACAATCATAAAAAAGCACGTATGCAACTATGTAAGAGCACTCTCATTGGAATGTCTAAATTAAAGTACATTTTTTATGAATGTAAGATGAATTTAACTTTTAGCTATTCCATTTTTATAAATCTCCACATTGGAATAGCTATTTTTTCATTATATGATAATAAAATAATATAAGATGAATTTAATTTTGACTATTCACATCAAATTTCCAAATTGAATTATCCATTTATTCATTATATAGTAATGAATAATTAATAATTTTGAAATTTTTTTAATTTTTTTAATTATAAATTTATTTTATTTTATCATATTTTACTATTTATAATATTATATATTAATTTGTAATTGTATTCTAATTATATTTTTTCAATTGACATTTAAAATAGAGAGATAAATAATTAATATTAAAAGGAGAGAGAAATAAATAATATAAAAAGGATTTGATGAATGAATAGTGTGTTCCAAATTTAGAAATTAGTTTGGATATTACTGTACCTATATTCCAAATATAGCTAATTCAATGTGAGCAATTTATTGACCTAATAACTAAATTCTCATTGGATTTAGCTTTTAGCTAATCCAATGAGAATGCTCTAAGTGTCCCACAAATTGACAAGATCGATACACAGGTCCATGGTTTTAACAAATATATTCAAAGTGCAGTGTCCATGGTTGGACCCCAGCACAGACCTAGCTGTAGGCCACAACCTAAATTATTATAATCGACAAGTAGAAGAACAGAGACTTTGGCAATATGCAATCTCAAAACACAGTAAACATAACCTTGACTAAAAAAGCATGTGTATTTCTTTCTTAGTGACAAAAAAAAAATTAAGAACATCAATCATTACTCATCAGTGGTCTTCTTTCTTCTTCTTTTTTTGGGGAATATACCCTTTTTCAAGGTTAAGGGGTGGGTGGGATTATAATTCTTTGTGAGAAGAAATGCCCACCCCACTTGTCAAGTCAATGAACTGGAAGATCAGGTATTGATTTAGCTTTCTTTTTATCTTTGGTTGTACATCACATTTCCATCATAATAGCAACAACTAGGCCATGATGCAACCAGCAGATTGCAATGATAACTATCAACCTACTATTGTTATCTGATTATCTTTCTCAAAATCAAAACGAATGCAAGAAGCATCAATTAATCAGTCAACCAACAACACTGAATCTGGATAAAGCATACCTCAATGCATAAAGCCAGATATTTTATGAATGATTAGGCAAATTCTAGTCTTTTTCTTTTTTCCAACCCATATTGCAAATCAGAAATGATAAAGAAATGAAATACATCCATCAAAAATAATTAGGCCTTTTCTTGGTGAAACTATCGGCTATCTTAAGCCTTACTCTGCTACTCAATTGGAGAATTCATGGAGAAACACATATCAAGGTAAAACCACACTCTACACCCACAAAATAAGAAGACCCTAAAACCGAAACTAATTGTTTGGAGAGCCAACAATCGTCTCGGCAGATGAAACTAATTTTAAGTCAATGTAGTTTTTACTTTACCTTGATTCTGATCGAGCAAAGCTAAAAGACCTTGTCAATTAACAAAGTATTCCAAATACTGCACATTGTACTGGTTATAAACTAATTTATATTTAAAGCATGGATTTAAGTGATAAATTCCTACAATGCACTTAATAACTAATTCCTTCATCATTAGCTTCGGACGGTCAAAAGTTTATTCAAACCCAGATCAAGCCGAGTCCTAGAATCGGGCTCTCTCCGAAGTAAACTTGCCAGAGATTAACCAAACCCAGAAGCCCGCTTATGGAAAACTCAACAATATATAGTTTCTAATAATCCAAACCCAGAAATCCAATGGAGAGAGAGAGAGGGAGATAGAGATAGAGAGAGTGAGAGAGAGACAGACTCACGGGGTCACGGTGATGGCGACGAAGATGCGGCGGCGGCGATGGGGTCGCGGTTAGAAGGCACGGATTTAGGGTTTCTCCTTTCGCAAGCGGCAAGCGTAACGAGAGAGAGAGAGATAGCGAGAGAGACAGACTCGGGGAAGGGGGGGGATTGTGGTTTTCGTTTAGACCCGAGTACCGGGTTTAAAACCCGGTACCCGGATTTGTAACCCGTATTCGGGTAGGATGGATCCGGGTTTTTCAACCCGGATTTCGGCCCGGATTTAATCCAGGCCGAAACCCGGAACCGGATTCCGGTTTTCCGGGTTCCGGACCGGGCCGGGAAAAAACCCGGCCCAGTTGAACAGTCCTATGTGGGAGTAGTGCTAAATTTCCTACAATCTTCAGCTACGTACGCGAGTATGTTTATAAATATCTGCGGACATGGTACCGATGTTAGTCACACTCGTCTTTTGAAGCACAAAAATATTGCAGTAAACTCATCCCTACCAACAGCATTAATCACCAAAACCCTCTCAGCTTAGAAAAGAAGTAGGATGTCAATCCAGGATTCAGCAGTACTTCCTGCCTCAATCCAAAATATTGCCACTCGTAACAAATCGAATCGCAGCTTGGCGGATTATCATCCTACCATTTGGGGTGTTCATTTCCTATCCTATGCTTCTGATGATCATGACTCCAACATGGTAATATATATATATATACATATATATATTTATATATATAAGCGTCGACCTAGCTAGCTCTATCCTTTTTCGTGTTTACATGATATAATATACTGTGGTTGAGATGACCTAGCTAGCGCTTCAATTCGGTGAATTTGACGCCGTTAATTTACCCCCAACTTTTATTTCTAAAATGACTGGTCATGAATTTCTTATCCAATCTTTGATCTAACTTGCACCATAATTGCAAATAACAAAATATATAGTCATTGCTAAAGGATCTCGCAATCTTTTTTCACATTTTGGAATTAAAATTCTTCAAATTTTACTCGTGTAGGAAGCAGATGATAAAATTATGGAGCAACTCCAAGAATCGAAGGAAGAGTTGAAGAGAATGCTCATGGCTCCTACTGAAACGCTTTCAGAAAAACTGGGCCTGATTGATGCAATTCAGCGCTTAGGTGTTTAATATCATTTTGAAAGTGAGATTGACAAAATTTTGCAGGAAGTGCACACGTACCCTCCTTGCTTTAATAACAGCGATAAGGACGATGACCTTAACCTTTGCATTATTGCTCTCTGGTTTCGATTGCTTAGACAACAAGGTTATAATGTTTCATGTGGTACGTTCTCATTTGTCCTTCAAATTTTACAGTTTTTCTTCGTTGACAAATGTCTTATAACCAGCAGTACTACTAACGTTATCTTCATATCATTAAATTACCATCAATTAGACTTTTGTTCTAATTAGGGCGGTTGATTACTAGGAAAACAAGGAGTAATTGGTGTGTCCAAGCTAGGTTTAATTCTTCTTGGCGCATTCAAATTAATGTTCATTCCGCATTAAGTAATCGCATCAGTTGATTTCTTTAATTTGTCTTTTGAGTGCTCATTAACATAGACGTAGTAATTATGAAACAGATATTTTCACCGAGTTCAAAGATGAGAAAGGTGATTTCAAGGCATCCTTAATTTCTGACGTGAATGGCATGCTGAGTTTGTACGAGGCTGCACATCTTGGCTTACGTGGAGAAGATATTCTTGATGAAGCCCTTGCTTTTACCACCACTCATCTTGAGTCAGCTGTGAGTCATGATATCAAGGCGGCCAGTAATTTGCAAAAGAAAGTAACTCATGCTCTGAACCGGCCCATCCGTAAAGGATTACCGAGGTTAGAGGGAATCCATTACATCTCCATCTACCAGGAGGAAGATTCACACAACAAAACCCTGCTGAATTTTGCCAAGTTAGATTTTAATGTCGTACAAGCACAACACCAGAAAGAAGTATGCAACATTACAAAGTAAGTTCAAACTGCATGGTCATAAACCACATGATCGATTTTGAAGTACTTTACGTAATAGATGATCGATCGAGCAGTAGTACTGCATGCATGCATGATGGTAAAAGTGATCTATATACGAGGGGAAAAGCATTTTTTTGGGGTCCCTGGAGACTGTTGTAAATAGTTATACTAAAAAGTTGAGTTGAATGTTTTTCAGGTGGTGGAAAAACTTAGACTTTGCAACAAAGCTGCCTTATGCAAGAGACCGAATGGTAGAGTGCTGTTTTTGGGTCATGGGAGTGTACTTTGAACCGCAATATTCCCTTGCAAGAAAGATTCTGATAAAAGTAATAGTCATGACATCCATTATTGATGATACCTATGATGCCTTTGGTTCGTACGAAGAACTCGAGCTATTTACAGAAGCAATCGAAAGGTTACATGATGATATTCGGTCTTTAATTTCAGTTTCAATACGACATATTATTATATAATATAGGTAGTTTTTTTATCATAGTCCAACAAATTAAAGATAAATAATGATCATAGGGAAATTCTCGTTATTTGCATTTTCAGATGGGATGTTAGCGCCATAGATCTACTTCCCGAGTATATGAAGCCAATTTATCGGGCATTGTTAGATATTTACGATGAAATTGAGGCTGAGACTGCAAAAGAGGGAAGATCATTCTGTGTGCATTATGCAAAGGAAGCAGTAAGCTAGCTCCCAATAATAATTATAGATTAATATTAATTAATAACTGAGAACCTTTTTTTTTTTTTTTTAATTCTTTTTTAACCGAATATATGATGCTTTACATGAATTTATTTTTACTGTGTGCGTTGCAGATGAAAAAAGTAGTCCAAGCCTACCATGTGGAAGCCAAGTGGCGTCATGAAAGCTTCGTTCCAACGATGGAGGAGTACATGCGTATTGCCCTAGTAACTTCAGCTTATTCAATGCTAGCCACAACTTCCTTAGTTGGCATGGGAAATATTGCAAACAGAGAGGTTTTTGAATGGATCTCCAATGGCCCTAAAATCGTTACAGCTTCAACAATTATTTGCAGACTCATGGACGACATTGCCTCCCATAAGGTACAATAAACTCAACAATATTATCATGACGTTTTTCCCTTCGACATTTCACCCACTACTTATATATAAGTAGGTACCTTTTATGTAACAATTAATGCACATTAATTTATGGGTACGTCCTGTAGTTTGAGCAAAAGAGAGGACATGTTGCCTCAGCGGTTGAGTGCTACATGAAACAGTATGGTGTTTCAGCAGAGGAAGAGGTATACGAACTGTTCCGAAAAGAAGTGTCCGATGCATGGAAAGATATCAATCAAGGGTTCCTCAAACCGACTGCTGTCCCGATCCCAGTCCTGGTGCGAGTTCTCAATTTTACTCGTGTAATCGATGTTATTTACAAGGATGATGATGGATATACTAACTCTCATATGCTGAAAGATTATATTACCTCCTTGCTCGTCAATCCTCTTCTCATCTGATCACGATCGAGAATATGGATCTAATTAAGTGGTCCTTAATTCCCTGGTCAACTGAGTGCTAATACGTACGTACGTGTTTGAATTCCCTATGATATGTGTGCATGTAAAAAAAAATGAAGAAAAAAAGAGTAATATGCAGCTTGCTCCTGGCGCCTGTTAAATATTAATGCTTGTTTGTATTTTTTTTTTCTTGTATCATATGCAGGTTGTTTGTATTATATGCTTGTATGCAATAAATAAAAGGACCACAGTTATTGCTGTTCTTAGAAGTTAGAACTATATATATTTTCTGAAAGAATAATTATTTTAGATATATATATATATATAGGATTATCATGTAAATTCTCGATCGATCGGATCCCTTTACGTAACGATTTTGCAAGGCTTGCTCGGTCGTCCCTTTTCTTTCCTTCTTAGCTGAGCCTAACCTCCCAACTGCATGAACCAAAAAGTTATGAGACTGTTAGGCACAGTCGAGGAATATGGAGCTCCGACCATGATGTTCAGTAGAAGATGAATAACAATGAGTGTTTTTTACTTCAATTTGGTCTCATCAAATAATTAAAAACTATTAAGCTGACATGCACCCTTATGATCTAATTATCTTAGGTATTTTACACCTAAATTTAATAATAAAAAGAAAGGTACTGCATCCTCAAACTATTGAGAATTAGCAAATAGTATTTTACATTTTTTTCTTGTATGATATATATATATACACACACACGGGAACGGCCTCGGGTGCGTTAGTCCTGAGGTGCATCTGACATAATGATTTAAATAAAATAAAAAAAGTACAAAATTCAGTAGCTTATTTGTCTGAAAAAATAAAATACAAGGTTAAAAAAGATAAAAAATCAAGATTAAAAAAAAAAATCTAAATTTCAGCAAAGTATGAGCATTGGTCTGCATCCATATTGGATTATCGATTTACTCTTTATATAACAATAAAATATTATTAATTTAATATTAAAGGTCTTTTAGTAAAATATGATCCTTCATTAAATTCTACAAGACAGTTACGCGTCAAATGGTCAAGGGTCTTAAGGACCTTTTGGTAAAACAATATCATTTATTAAATTCTAAAATGGAGGTACATGTCAAATGGTCAAGGGTTTTACGGGCCTTTTGGTAAAACAAGACTTAATGAAAAAATAACAAAAGTTAATAGAAAAACAACAAAAGTTACTATTCACAGTTAGATTTCTTTAAAAAAAAAAAAAAAGGCTGGTACCCCAATTTTATTAATAGCCCTCACTTGTGACGGAAGAAAACCATGGTTATAACCAAACACTTAGGTGATACAAATAAACAATCAATCAAAACCATGGTATCAAAAAGACCTAAACAATCAATCAAAATAAAACATTAATCACTATTGTTCAAATTACAATAACAAAAACAGAACCAACCCCATAAACAAACCAACACTTGCAAAAAGAGCACACAAACAAATAATAATATCCAATGAGTAAAAGAAAACGACAGAAAACCAAACTTACTAAGGAAGAACCTATGAGATGCGAAGATAATGAATTACATTTAGATAACCACTTATTATAATAGAGTATATATATATATATATATATATATATATATATATAGTGTTTAGTGTTAATTAACATATTTGGGGAATTACATCAGATCTACCTGCATGCAAGCAAGGAATTGCCTTAATTCCTAACAGCCTATATAGCTAGTCTATATATATGGCATCCAATCATAGGGACTTATAACTACAATAATTAAAGATTGATATTCCTCCTCTAAATTATTTATCCTATCACCCTCAAAAGCTTCCCACCAATGGATGATCTAGATCATGTTTTCAGAAATGAATAGCCCATACCACCAATAATTAACTGCCGAAGAGAAATGAAGGAACAAGATCGAAACAAACATGAAGGTACTGTACCAGAAGTGAATGATCGTAATGAAGATCAAATACCTGCATATATCCATGGCACCTTAAACAACAAAAGAGGCCATCATATGTTGTGATTGATGCAGGCCTAGGCTCCACTGCTTGTCCTCCCAATCAAGAATCTAGCAGACTAAAGTTGTTTCATCAGTAAGTCAAAGACGGTTTGCAGTGGCTAGCTGCTTGGGTGGGTCCTTTGATAAAAAGGTCGAGATGGCTATGAGCTGATTTAGATAGTGAGATGAGATGGTTTTAGATGAGTTAAATAAAATATTATTTTTTAATATTATTATTATTATTTTGATATTTAAAAAAAGTGAATTATTAATTATATTTTATATGGGTATTTAAAAAAATAATAAACAATGAGATGAGATGAAACCATCTCTTAATCTTTGGCATGCTTAACTTGTTTTTCACATTTAATCTATGCCTTTCTAGTTGTTTGGATCTAAGGTTTCCAGTACAGAAGCATGAATTATTATTTTGATAAAAGGTGGGCCTATCCTTTTGAGGTGATGGGGAAACTTATCAATGTCTGATTAGTGTGTAAAAGGTATTAAGATTGGAAAATTCATGTGATGGATTCCAATAATAAATTTGTACCAACTTGAGCCTCACTTTTGTAGCCACAAAGACAGCTTGATCAGAATTTGCTCCATATGAATTGGTTTTTTTATTTTAAACCTATTCATTAAAAAAAAAAAAACTAATTAGTATCCGAATGACATACCATATACAATTCTTACATGATAAGATTTGATTGGTAAGATTCAAATTTTTAAATTTTTCCTGCAAATCAAATTATACTATAATATAATAGTATAAGGATGTATCCTAAGTAATATATATAGAGCCGGTCTCGGATGAATCGGAGAATTACTACATGTCACTTATAAACTTGTCTCTCAATACATCTAAAATCCCCAAAGATTTCGAAAACAATAATCAATCTTATATTTTCCAAATAGACACATAATAATCTTCCCAAAGTCATCACTATATTAATAACATAAACCTAAGGGGCCACAATCTCCCGATAGTCTCAACATAAATGACTGATAAATCTGTAAGTCTTACTAAACCAAAAACATAAACATATCTAAAAGACATCAGAAATCTTTCTGTTAATAGTAGTACCCTAAGCTGCCCAACACCCTATCCTCAGCTTAGCCTTGATCACAATTTATATTCCTAGTCCTAAGGTGCACCTGATATAATGATTTAAATAAAAAAAAAAAAGTAAAAAATTCAGTAGCTTATTTGTCTGGGAAAATAAAATACAAGGTTAAAAAAGATAAAAAATCAAGATTAAAAAAAAAATCTAAATTTCAGCAAAGTATCAGCATTGGTCTGCATCCATATTGGATTATCTATTTACTCTTTATATAACAATAAAATATTATTAATTTAATATTAAAGGTATTTCGGTAAAACATGATCATTCATTAAATTCTATAAGGCAGTTACGCGTCAAATGGTCAAGGGTCTTAAGGACTTTTTGGTGAAAAAATATCATTTATTAAATTCTAAAATGGAGGTACATGTCAAATGGTCAAGGGTTTTACAGGCCTTTTGGTAAAACAAGACTTAATGAAAAAATAACAAAAGTTAATAGAAAAACAACAAAAGTTACTATTCACAGTTAGATTTCTTTAAAAAAAAAAAAAAAAGGCCGGTACCTCAATTTTATTGATAGCCATCACTTGTGATAGAAGAAAACCATGGTTATAACCAAACACTTAGGTGATACAAATAAACATAAAACCAAAACCATGGTATCAAAAAGACCTAAACAACCAATCAAAATAAAACATTAATCACTATTGTTCAAATTACAATAACAAAAACAGAACGAACCCCATAAACAAACCAACACTTGCAAAAATAGCACACAAACAAATAATAATATCCAATGAGTAAAAGAAAACCACAGAAAACCAAACTTACTAAGGAAGAACCTATGACATGCGAAGATAATGAATTACATTTAGATAACCATTTATTATAATAGAGAGTGTGTGTGTATATATATATATATATATATATATATATATATATATAGTGTTTAGTGTTAATTAACATATTTGGGGAATTACATCAGATCTACCTGCATGCAAGCAAGGAATTGCCTTAATTCCTAACAGCCTATATAGCTAGTCTATATATATGGCATCCAATCATAGGGACTTATAACAAAAATAATTAAAGATTGATATTCCTCCTCCAAATTATTTATCCTATCAACCTCAAAAGCTTCCCACCAATGGATGATCTAGATCATGTTTTCAGAAATGAATAGCCCATACCACCAATAATTAACTGCCGAAGAGAAATGAAGAAACAAGATCGAAACAAACATGCAGGTACTGTACCAGAAGTGAATGATCGTAATGAAGATCAAATACCTGCATATATTCATGGCACCTTAAACAACAAAAGAGGCCATCATATGTTGTGATTGATGCAGGCCTAGGCTCCACTGCTTGTCCTCCTGATCAAGAATCTAGCAGACTAAAGTTGTTTCATCAGTAAGTCAAAGACGGTTTGCAGTGGCTAGCTGCTTGGGTGGGTCCTTTGATAAAAAGGTCGAGATGGCTATGAGCTGGTTTAGATAGTGAGATGAGATGATTTTAGATGAGTTAAATAAAATATTATTTTTTAATATTATTATTATTATTTTGATATTGAAAAAAATTTAATTATTAATTATATTTTATATGGATATTTAAAAAAATAGTAAACAATGAGATAAGATAAAACCATCTCTTAATCTTTGGCATGCTTAACTTGTTTTTCACATTTAATCTATGCCTTTCTAGTTGTTTGGATCTATGGTTTCCAGTACAGAAAGCATGAATTATTATTTTGATAAAAGGAGGGCCTATCCTTTTGTGGTGATGGAAACTTATCAATGTCTGATTAGTGTGTAAAAGGTATTAAGATTGGAAAATTCATGTGATGGATTCCAATAATAAATTTGTACCAACTTGAGCCTCACTTTTGTAGCCACAAAGACAGCTTGATCAGAATTTGCTCCATATGAATTGGTTTTTTTATTTTAAACCTATTCATTAAAAAAAAAAAAAAAAAACTAATTAGTATCCGAATGACATACCATATACAATTCTTACATGATAAGATTTGATTGGTAAGATTCAAATTTTTAAATTTTTCCTGCAAATCAAATTATACTATAATATAATAGTATAAGGATGTATCCTAAGTAATATATATAGAGCCGGTCTCGGATGAATCGGAGAATTACTACATGTCACTTATAAACTTGTCTCTCAATACATCTAAAATCCCCAAAGATTTCGAAAACAATAATCAATCTTATATTTTCCAAATAGACACATAATAATCTTCCCAAAGTCATCACTATATTAATAACATAAACCTAAGGGGCCACAATCTCCCGATAGTCTCAACATAAATGACTGATAAATCTGTAAGTCTTACTAAACCAAAAACATAAACATATCTAAAAGACATCAGAAATCTTTCTGTTAATAGTAGTACCCTAAGCTGCCCAACACCCTATCCTCAGCTTAGCCTTGATCACAATTTATATTCCTAGTCCTCACCTGAACCATCCACAGCGTCTGAAAAATGTTTGGAGATAAGGGGTTAGTTATCAACAACTCAGTAAGCAGAGAACGTATACTAGTATATAAACATGAGTATCTTCACAGAGTTTGGAATGCATAAACAAAACATTTCAGTTTCAATATGCAGATCTCAAAATGCATACTATCAGAAAATCAGAGCAACATTTCAAACCGTTCATATTCAAAACCAACTCTTCATATTGAAAGATCCATTTGGCATAACATGACTGAACATTTTTATCTTATCGTATTGAAAAAGTCTACCCAGCTTCCGATTTGTGGGTCGCACACCACACTCCTGATGTAGCGAACCCAGTTCGAAAGCCACATCACGGTTCTGCAAAGCAAGACCCTCACTCTCCCTCACCCAAACGAACGAAATCCCCCCCACCCTCACTCTTCCATCTCTGCGAAACCATCTATCCTCACTCTCCCTTCTCTACCCTTTCCCACACACACACTCTACCTTCTCTGCAAAGCCCCCCCTCACCTAGACCAAGCCCCCAGCAAAAGTGAGTTCTCTCTCTCTCTCTCTAACTCTTAGTTTGTGTAATATCTTTGATTGATTAGATTCCTATAGATTTAACTAAGACAATTAAGATCTTGAATAGCCGCTAGATGCATAGTGAATATAAATGCACATAGATACATTCTTCATCTGCGTTGTAACGCTTATTGCATCAAAAGTCCCTTTCAGTGATGATCCTAAGATGCTTAGGCTTGTGAGTTTGCTCTGAATCTTTTCTTGACAGTAATTACATTGGCTTGTGAACAGTTGGGCATTTAAATTTGTTATTGTCTTGTTTTAGGTTTGATTTTAAAATTAGCAACTATTTTATTAATGAAATTTGTGTTGGATGCCAGCTACCACATAGGTAAGTTTTAATGAGTTGTGTAATTATGAAGAATTTCTCATTTGAAGAAAACAAATAAATCATAAAGCCTTTGCTCAACTTGCTTTTGTACTTGGTCTTTTTAACTACCAAAATGAAAAAAAAAAAAAAAATCCTCTATCTTTGGATTGGTAGTTGATTACCTAGGCTTGGCTCTGGTGGTAATTGGTATCATGGTGGAATTGGATTAAGGTATTTTGTAGCTTTGGAACTTTTTATAACATAAGAGAAGTAGAAAGAATCATGAAGAATGGTGTCATGCCTCTATTTCATTTGTGGCTTTCCTTGAGTAATGTGTATTTTGCATTTTCAACAATTGAATCTGTGCACGAGTGGAAGGGAGAGGTAGGAGCTGCATTTCCCTCCAATGATAATACCATTTGAATATACATAAAATTAGAAAACAACCTTACAGTCCTTTGCTTTTCATTCCAATTTAGACTTTTTACACTCCATGAATTATGACTTCACTATATGTTTTGCAGCTTATTTCTGCTATGCATATTGTTGGTTGACAGATTTAGATTTAGAATCAGAGATTACCATACTGCAACTATAGATGGAGAGAAAAACTGAATTGTTAAGGAGGAAGATTTTCAAAAGAGAGAGGAAGAGATTTGGAAGAGAGAGTTGGGACTCCACAACAATCAAGTCGAGCTTCGAAGGCAAGAAGCAAATATGTAGCGGTTCGTGTGTATTGAGATCATAGTGAAGCCCCAACTAATTGGGATACATCGACCAACCAGTTGATGACTTTGTTATTAGAGGGACTTAGTGTTTGTAAGGCAGAAAAATTATTGGGAAATCTGTTGGGTTGTTTTTGGGTTTGTGTATTTTTTGTTGTTTTTCTATGGCTTGTTGGGTCATTAGGGGCTCTAAAAAATGGGCTAGGTGTTTTCTTGTATACATTTAGTGTACTTGGTA
The DNA here is from genome assembly GCF_001411555.2 of Juglans regia. Taxonomy (NCBI): domain Eukaryota; kingdom Viridiplantae; phylum Streptophyta; class Magnoliopsida; order Fagales; family Juglandaceae; genus Juglans; species Juglans regia. Next base: position 22,080,667 of record NC_049909.1, read on the forward strand.
ACTCATTTTGATATATATAATATTTTTACTTACAAGAAATTATTGGGAAATATGTTGTTAGTGACTTTATATTGTTGTTGGAAGGAATCGTTGAATGCAGTACTTTAGTGACTTTATTATTTTTAAACACTTTCATGTTAATTAAATTGGATTCATTTCCACCAAAATCAGTAATTTTCTACAGTCAACCCAACAAGTAGCCAAATACATAACTCAATTCACTGATTTTAATGAATATGGTGGTGCTATCTTGTTCAGTAAATATCTGCAATATTTATGCATTTGATCCCTATCCCCCATCAATTATTTTCTGTGGAAACAAACTTTGGAGCTGGTATGAAGATAAAAAGCATTAAAATGATCCCACTTGTCTATATTCCAAATATGTGTGCTCTGTTTTTTAATGTATATATAATACATATAGTAATAACACACCACAACAGCAACCATTGTGCAGATTTTTTGATAAAATACATAAGGATATTTTTCTGAACAAGAGTGACAAAGTTCATGAGTTCAACAAGTTTCTTTAGTCAACCCAACAACAGAGTTGCATCTTCAACTTCCTACAACAGTAGCCAAATGCATTTCAACTTTCTACAATCATTCCCAAATACATAAATAAAGAAATGCAACTTCAGCTTTCTCTAATCACTCCCAAATACATAAAGAAATGCATCTTCAGCTTATACAAAATGTAATACAAAATCACCCAACAGAACATCGTTTTTAGATTCCCAGAATCCGTGTATGTACATGTTTGATTACACCAAGCTACCAAAAATACAATAATTTACCAACGCCTCCAGATATCATATTAAATATTTGTGAATTGTGTATGTACACTTCCAGAACTATTACACTTCCAAAAATAGCTAAAATACCAGAACTATTACACTTCCAAAAGGACCAAAAATACCAACACCAACAATACTATATTTTCCTAGTTACACTTCCTAGAACTATTACATTTCCAAAAATACCAACACCAACAATACCATATTTTCCTATGTACACTTCCAGAACTATTACACAAAATACCCAATGCCGCGATTATCAACCCAACAACAAAGCCACACTCATATGCCGCTCATTTAGATTTCATCGTGTATGCTGCAATTACCCAATCCGCTGCACTGGAAACATAAAAGAAATGGTTATTGAATACGATTATCAACCCAACAACAAAGCCACCCTCAAAAGTGCTGCAATTCATGTTTCATAAAGGAAATTTTGCATGCATGAAAGAAACACAACTTGAAAATTCTGGGCAATAAAGGAAAATGTTGCCATGTTTCATAAAGGAAAATATTGCAGTTCATGTTTTATTGTTGTAAATCTTCTCAGCTCTAATATTAGTGCCAAAGATCACTACTTGAAAGAAACAAAAACTGTCCATATGGAAAATTTCAACCAAAGACAAGAAGTCGGCAAAATTTGGGACTAACAAAGCCACCAAACTCACCAAGAAAACTAGCAACCATCTCAGCCAAAGGCAGTAGCTACCACCCGATAACTGCCTCTCCAATATCTCATAAACAGGGTTCATCATTATAGGTAAGGTAAAGAACAAATTCACACACAAATCAAGTTTATAACTTCCAGTATAAATCAGCTTTCTTTTCTTATATTACATAACAAGGCATATGAAATGTTGGAATGATTATAGGCAAATGTTAAGCTTGACACCAGTGTCTTTTGAACCCGCATCAAAGTTAGACTCAATGAACTTTTCTCATGCTTCTATCTTGGACACTCAACCCCGTAAAATGAGGTAGGCAAGGATTAACACACAAGAGAAGTCAATTTCTTGACTTTTTCGAAAACACCTCATATAGTTTAAATGCAATGACCATTCTAGTTTGCCTCACAAAAAAGATTTCTCATGATGTATTTAGTTTGAAACCATAGACAGTCACTGTAAAGAAAAAAATATCCCACCTCCTTTTTTTGGAACAATGAAAAGTTACCCCCAAATTCTAACAAGGGCCTTTATAATAAGTAAAACTAATTTTGTAATTGTTCTTAAAATACTGAAATTGATTCTCTTCTACCTTTTTCCTTCCTGGTCTATCCATCCCCACACATGCTACGAAAGCATATCCCATAATTTTACGTTTTATTTTTCTTTCTAGCTGCCAAGCTCCATTTATTTCAAATGTAGTTTTTCTACTAAACCCATCTAAGCTCAGCAACAAAGAGAATAAAGGATTTTTACATCTGTAATTTAACTGTTTCCAATTAAAACTTTTTTATGAGAACAAACCGAACAAAGTGCACAAAAAATATTATAAAAAAAATGAGAATAAGATTAAGAAATGGAAGAAAAGAATCACACTATATCTTAGCACTATGGCCTGGGAAAAACTTGTTTATTCCAGAAGCTATAACGTACCTTCAAGGAACACTTCGATTTCTCAAAATAGGTTATATAAGCTATTCAGAAACTGGTATGTGTGCTACAGGCAGTACGATTGTAATGCTTAGTTGAAATTTTGAAACCAGTGAAATGACAATGATACCGTAAATGATCAGGAAACATGGATCTGCCACCCACTTGATAAAATAGAAAAAATAAAAAAAAATCCCAGTTATTATTTGAGTATACAACATCAACAACCCAAAAAATCCATAAAACACAGATCAAACAAACGCCAAAATCCCAGATCCATTCAACACAAAAATACACAATATGAGTAATGCTAGAAATGAAGAGATGAAACGAAAATATAAAAATAAAAACCATTTTCTTTCATTTCTTACCCTTATTGACAGAGCCAGACGACACACGACGACAGTGGGTGCCGGCAGGAAGAATACCAGTGGAGGAATGAAGCTATGCGAAAATGGTGAAGCCGGAGAAGCTTCGAACTTTTGTTAGCCTTGATAGTAGACCCATATGGTGCTGAAGTGATGGAGCCACACGATGCGAGCGCAGGGTGAGGCTGGCGAAAGGAGGACGAGCTAGAGAACGCGGGGGGAGGGTCTGAAATTGAAATTGAAATTGAAATTGAAATTGAATGTTATTGAACTATTATGAAATGCCCGTTTAAACTTTAAAAAAAAAAAAAGCCACGTAGGCTGGAGTGCGGAAGCTGAGTAAACAGTGGGAAGCTGTGTAGTATAACTCTATCGTATTATATCATAACAGAGACCATATTTAACCCATGTGGTAGGGTTGTGCATTCTACGGATAGTCAAGCAGACCATAAATCACCATGTTACCAAAATGATTGCACTAAAAATAAAGACCACTATTATATCTCATGGCAAGGCTAGATGTCACTATTATATCACATGTCAGAGCTAGAAGTTACTATTATATCCCGTGACAGAGCTAAAAGTCACTATTATATCCCATGACAAGGTCATAAGTCACTATTAAATTCGTGACAGCGCCAAAGGTCATTATTATATCTCGTGACAATGTCATATATCAGAGCAACATAGAATCAGAATCACTATATCAGAACAAGAATCATAGTAAAAAAAAAATTAGAAAGTTATGCTAAAGGTTTTTCAGATGCCACATCATATCAAAACAGAGTACTGAAATAAATTCAGATCATTTCACATATTCAAAAACAAATTCATAACATTTTCGCATCACATGCACAAATTTTCATAAATTTTATATTCTCGTCAGAAAACAAATTTGAAGTTGTTTTCAGATTTCTTTTCAAAACAAACATGCATATTTTCAAAATCAATCTCATTTCATTTCTTTTATGCAAAGTCTGATTTATTCTGAGTTTATTGCTTCTAATTGACTGATCATTAATTAGATGACTTTGATCTTATAATTTGCTATCAAAAGTGGGAGTTATAAGATAGAATTTGGATATTTCAGTATAAGTAAATATAGAGATTGAAAGACTTATATGAATCTATGTAGTCTCAAAATCATTGATCTTAATGCTTCTTTACTTTATTAATTTGCATACTCTTTTGTAAATAACGAACAAGAATATTTCCAAATGACTATCGAAAGAGGCCTTTGGATTACTTTAGAGAATTTGCAAACAAACAGAGATAATTAATTTCAATTAGTTAGATGAAAAAAGTATAGTGAGGAATTAGGTGAAATTGATTTCTTAGAAGTTCTTTTTTCTCATTGATTCAATCATTAAACAACTTTCCTTTACTTTAAATATTTTATTTGAATTGATTTTATTTCAAATTGCAATTATAAAAATTTTAGTGACTTTCATAAATAAAGTCGATGTTAGTTTAACTTCAGTACTTGTCAAAGTGAGATACCAATCTTTGATGACGATACTCTTCTCATCACTTTACTAAAAAACTATGATATTGTGCATTTACAATTTTACACTGATGAATTCTCTAGCTGGCCTCCCATTACAAGTACACCCAACGAAAAGCTTATTATAATAGTTATACATATGATATATATGACTTGCATGTGAAAATCATCATCATGCTCGTGGAAAATCATCATGATCATCTATGTGTAGCAAATTCCCTTTTGATAAGAAACAGCAATGCTTTGTGAATGCAAATCATTTGTTGAAATGCCTCAATGAACAATTACTATTTCTGAGTTGATTACAGAGTACCGTTTTCCCTTTCAATAGCACATAGTGCTTGAATACTATTTATAGACAAGTCAGAACCAAGATACATAATATTTCTAGAAGATTCGTTGGTTGCATTTCTGGAATTGCCTCACACGTCTTTTGCCTTTTCTGTTGTGAGATGATTCGGTTTTGACGTACTGGGCATGAGTGAAGGCTGTGAGCCTTTATGCATGTGTGCAGAGGATTCTTCTTCACACTGAGCATTCTGTTTTGACACGCTGGCAGTGAGTAAAGGCTGGGAGCCTTTGTGCAAGGATACTGAGAAATCAGCTGCGCTAACATCCCCCCGCGAGACAAGCGGCACCTCCATGATGGTGAGGCTTGATCGTAAAAGAGAGAAACGAATAGAGGAGAGCGGCTTTGTAAGAATATCTGCAATTTGATCTTTGCTTTGGAGAAATTTAACAGCAAGAGATTTGGCAGCAACACGATCACGAACAAAGTGATAATCCAAATCAACATGTTTAATGCGTGAGTGCATAACAGGATTGACCGAGAGATAAGTAGCACCAAGATTATCACAAAATAAAGTAGGAATATCAGTAATAACAATTCCTAATTCAGTTAATAAAGATTGTAACCAAAGTATTTCACAAGTCGTATTTGCTACCGACTTGTATTCGGCCTCAGTTGAGGACCTTGCAACAGTGGGTTGTTTCTTTGAACCCCAAGAAATTAAATGTGAGCCAAAAAAGATGCAAAAACCTCCGGTAGATTTACGATCATCCGGACAACCAGCCCAATCTGCATCAGAAAAGGCAGTGATTTTAAAGGATGAAGTGGGAGAGAGGTATAGACCAAAGGAAGAGGTTAAACGAAGGTAACGAAGAATGCGTTTAACAGCTTGCCAATGAGTGAGACGAGGATTATGCATGTATTGACAGACTCTGTTAACAGCAAAGGAGATGTCAAGTCTAGTAAAAGACAGGTATTGAAGGCTTCCAACAACACTTCTATAAAGTTGTGGATCCTCAAAGGAGGGTCCATCAACAGCATTAAGACGAGTGGAGGAAGCCATTGGAGTGTTCATTGTTTTTGATTGATGCATATTTGTGCGGTGAAGAAGATTAGAAATATAACGCTGCTGGGAAAGAAACAAACCAGAGGAATTTCGAGAAACTTGAATACCCAAAAAATAATGTAGAATACCAAGATCTTTAACCGGAAATGAGTGACGTAAAGCAAGAATAAAGTCAGTGATTAAAGATGTATGTGAAGCTGTAACCACAATATCATCAACATAAACTAAGACATAAATGGAAATCATTGAATTAGACAGAATAAATAGAGAGGAATCAGACGCAGACGCATGAAAACCTAAATCTAGCAGACGCGAACTCAGCTTAGCAAACCAAGCCCTCGGGGCTTGTTTCAAACCATAGATTGATTTTTGGAGCTTACAAATAAAATGAGGATAGTCAGGATTTACAAACCCAGTTGGCTGATGCATGAAGACATCCTCCTCCAGATCCCCATGTAGAAACTCGTTCTGCACATCCAATTGGTGAAGAGGCCATTTCCAAGTCACTGCAAGAGAAAGAATTAAACGAATGGTGACTGGCTTAACAACAGGACTAAAGGTTTCGGAATAGTCAAAACCGACTTGCTGGTGGAACCCTTTCGCAACAAGCCGAGCTTTTCGTCGTTCGAGGGTTCCATCAGCATGTCTTTTGGTTTTAAGAACCCATTTAGAACCCAGAATATTGAGGTTGGAAGAGGGAGGAACTAAATCCCAGGTGTGATTCCGTAAAAGGGCTTCGAATTCGGTATTCATGGCATCACGCCAAGCCGGATATTGTGAAGCCACTGTATAGGAGGTTGGCTCCTCAGGAATGGTGGTGGATTCGGTTATGGAGGCAGAAGGTTTGGGAAAAGGCCAAGAGAGAGTGCCATCTGTGCGTTGAAGGGGTCGAGAGTTATGGGTCTTTGATCGGGTCAACATGGGATGAGAGATTGTAGGATCTTGTGAAATGGAGGTGTGAGGAATTTGTGAAGGTAGCGCAGGAGTGGATGAAGTATTAGGTGAGTGTGGCGCAGGCGATAGGGGAATATGTGATGAGTTCGGCGCAGAAGGGAGGCTAGGGTTTGGGGAGGAAGACACACGAGAGTAAGTATTATTGAATCGGGTTGGAGAGGATGGGCTGAGATGGGCCGAATGAGGGGAAGAGTGCTGGACCGAAGGAGAGATAGGTAATGGGCTACTATGTGGACCGATAGGGGAGGAAGGAATATGAGGAGATGGAGCGTTGGTGGGATCGGGAGATATGGGTTGAGATGCAGATCCAAAAAGGGAGATGGGCGTGTAAGTGGATGGAGATGAAAAGTTGGAATTATTTGGAGATGAAGTGGTGACCGAGAAAGGGAAGAAATTTTCATTAAACCGAACGTCTCTTGAGACATAAATTCTACCCGTAGGAATGTGTAAACAATTGTAGCCTTTGTGATTTAAACTATATCCAATAAAAACACAAAGTTGAGAACGCATGTCCATTTTATGACGATTGAAGGGACGAAGATTAGGCCAACACGCACACCCAAAAATACGCAAAAATTTGTAATCAGGTTGTTGATTGAATAAAGTTTGAAAAGGAGAAATATTTTTTAAAATTGGAGTAGGCATTCTATTTATTAGATAAGTGGCCGTTTGAAAAGCCTCAGCCCAAAATTTGGAAGGAGCCGAAGATTGGGCTAGAAGAGAGAGCCCGGTTTCTACTATATGACGATGTCGTCTCTCAACACTCCCATTATGAGCGTGAGAATAAGGACAGGTAACACAATGAGAAATACCATAATTAAGAAGAAGAGAAGAAAAGGGGCGAAATTCTCCACTCCAATCCGTTTGTACAACAATAATGTTTTTAGAGAAAGTATTTTGTACAAATTTAATAAAGGCTAAGAAAAGAGTAGAAACTTCAGATTTAGAATGTAAAGGAAAACACCAAATATATTTAGTAAAGTCATCAACAATGGAAAAATAAAATTTGAAACCACTAGAGGATAGCACAGGAGCTGGTCCCCAAACATCTAAAAATAAAAGTTGAAAAGCATGAGATGATCTAGAGAGAGAGAGAGGGTGAGGAAGAGTGTGAGATTTTGCTTGAAGACAAGCATTACAAAGAGAAACAGTAGACATAGAGGTGACGGGTAGATGATGCTGACGAATAGTAAAAGATGTGACATGGGAAGAAGGATGGCCTAAGCGGGAATGCCAAACTTGAGGAGTAGTTCTTTCACCAATGAGAGCTTGATGCTGAGTGTTGCTAGTGGACCCAGAAATGGACTCTTCATGTGATGGAAGCACATACAAGCCATTCTTAACGGAGCCCTGAAGAAGTACTTCCCGGGAATGCAAATCCTTCACAAAGAAACCAGAAGAATTAAATTCAAAGAAAACTGAGTTATCAAGACAAAATTGTCTAACAGATAATAAATTCTTAGAAATAGAAGGAACATGAATTAAATGACGAAGAAGAAATTTGCCAGTAGGTGTGGGAAGAAGGCCAGTGCCAGTATTTTGTATGGGTAGAGAAGATCCATCACCAATAGAGACTTGATCGGGTCTAGTGTAAGGTGTTGACTCTAAATTTAAGTTAGAGAAATCTGACGTAAAATGGTTCGTAGCAGCGGAGTCGGGAAACCATAAATTGGACGGATTTGAAGAGTTGGGAATGGAGGTGTAGTGAGCTGTAAGAGACGGGGGTGGGGATGGTTGATAATTGTGGGTAAAGCGATGATAACATTGAAACGCAGAGTGACCAACTCGATTACAGATTTGACAAGTGGGTTTTGTGGAAGATTGAGAGGAAAAGAAATTGGGAGGACCAGAGGAGGAATTACGGGCACCTCCTCGACCACGGCCACGACCACGGCCACGAGTTTGATGAAAGGAATTTGAAGCTGGACGAAAATTGGTAGAGTTGGCCGAGAACGACGCAGCAGATAGAGTAGTTTGGGTTTGATGCGTGAGACGAGATTCATGATTTAGCAGATAACTATAGACTTGAGAGGAGGATAATGGTTCGGGTCGAGTGGTGATAGAAGAAACGACAGATTCATAGTCAGAGCTTAAACCAGTTAAAAGATAAATGATGAATTCGTGCGAAGAGAGGGGATGACCAGCAGAGGAGAGTGAAGAGGCTAACGACTTGGCTTTGTGAAAATAGGTAGAAACCGAATCGGAACCTTTCTTTAATGTGGCCAATTGGTATCTTGTTTGCATTAAGTGAGCGGTGGACTGAGCAGAATAGAGGTTATTAAGAGTAGTCCAAATTTCATGAGAGGTTGGACAATCAACAATTTGAGAGAGAATGTTATCGGTGAGAGAAGAGTAAAGAGAAGAAATGATCATCTGATCTTGTAGAAGCCAAGAGGTATGAGCTGGGTTGGGTTTGTCATCAATGGTGGGAGGGGGAGGAGGAAAAGAACCATCTACGTAGCCGAAGAGTTGATGGCTTTTGAGGAAAGCAAGAAGTTGAGCTTTCCAAAGAGGGAAGTTATCGTGAGAGAGTTTGACTGTGAGGAGATGAGCAGCAGTATTAGTGAGGGACGGAGTTGGAGGTGGGGGAGCCATGGAGGGATCGTAAATGGACAGAGGTCCTAGACGGCTCTGGATACCATGATAAGAAACAGCAATGCTTTGTGAATGCAAATCATTTGTTGAAATGCCTCAATGAACAATTACTATTTCTGAGTTGATTACAGAGTACCGTTTTCCCTTACAATAGCACATAGTGCTTGAATACTATTTATAGACAAGTCAGAACCAAGATACAGAATATTTCTAGAAGATTCGTTGGTTGCATTTCTGGAATTGCCTCACACGTCTTTTGCCTTTTCTGTTGTGAGATGATTCGGTTTTGACGTACTGGGCATGAGTGAAGGCTGTGAGCCTTTATGCATGTGTGCAGAGGATTCTTCTTCACACTGAGCATTCTGTTTTGACACGCTGGCAGTGAGTAAAGGCTGGGAGCCTTTGTGCAAGGATACTGAGAAATCAGCTGCGCTAACACCTTTTAACTTAACAGTACTGAGTTTCTTTAGATGCTTGTGGGGAAGAGATGGAATAGAAAGATGCCTAATTTTTTGTTGAAAGTATAGGACATTAACAGATGTACTTAGCCAAACATATTATGGCCCTTTTTTACTATAGATAATAATTTATATAAGGAAAATAGCTCTATGCATGGAAATGATGGACTCAATGATGACGGAACTGCATGAAATGATCATATATATCAATCCCATGCAAGATATTTAAATTATATTTGTATGTAAATTAAATTAAATGCATTTCTGTAAATTTACTATAAGAAAATTGTTTATTTGTGACAAATTATTTCCTACAAAAATAATTATTTCTTATTAAAATGAGTTTATTTTTTACACAAATAATCATTCTTATCACAAATAATTATTTATAAATATTTATTTTTCTTGTAATGACTATATTAGAATAATGCTTAGTCCACCGATCATTTTTTTAATTTTTTTTAATATTGTTTTTACTTCATCATTAAGAAAATATTTTTTAATAATGTTGTAAATGTTTTTTTAAATTTTGAAGGGTATAAAAAAAAATGTATAAAAAAAAAAAAAATCCATTTGACCTTGTCGGTAGCACCCATGGGTGGAATCCACCTATGGATGTAGCACCACTCATACTATTAACGTTGAAATTTATTTATCAGTTTAAATGTTTTACACGTGAATCTTATTAAATTTACACACTCATATCTTTTTATGTAATATAGTTTACTCTTTTGCATCTCTTATGATCTTTGGCATGCTTATCAAAGATATGAAATCCCAATAATTTCGACCTCTAATTGTTTCCCACATTTGATCTGATGCATTTCTAGTTGTTTGGATCTAAAGTTTCCAGTACAGATCAAGCATGAATTATTATTTGACAAAAGGTGGGCCTATCCTTTTGAGGTGATAGGGAAACTTATCAATGTCTGATTAGTGTGTAAAAGGTATTAAGATTGGAAAATTCATGTGATGGATTCCAGTATTAAATTTGTACCAACTTGAGCCTCACTTTTGTAGCCACAAAGACAGCTTGATCAGAATTTGCTCCATATGAATTGGTTTTTATTTTGAACCTATTCTTTAAAAAAAAAAAAAAAAACCAATTAGTATCCGAATGGCATACCGTATATACTGCTTACGTGATAAGATTTAATTTGTAAGATTTAAATTTTTACTGCCAATCAAAGCATGCTATTGTACTAATAGAATGAAAGATGTATCCTAAGTAATATATACAGAGAGTCATTGTGAAGTGAACAGATTGAGATCATTATTAATGGTAATTGCAAATTGGGGCCTCTAGTCCTACCATGCAAGCTCGAATCCAGCTGAAATGATCCAATTCCCACTCAATTTGGACCCCAGCCGATTCATTCCCCCGAATGGGACAAAAGTCACAGAACACCTCAAGCGGCCAAGCCCAAAGGAAACACCTCCTTATCATGCGGTTTGATTTTTGGACTGTTATTTTTCACTTTAGAGTTTTTCTTTAGGTTTATGGGACTTCTTTATTCTTTTCCGTTAAAAATATATCAAAATGTTTTTTGGAAGTTTTAAAATCATTTTAAAATAACTACTCAGTTAATTAATCTAATAATAAAAAAATGAGAATGACGAAAAAAAGAGCTAAGGTATAAATAAAAGAGAAATGCTTTCGCATTAAAGAATTTCACAAAAATAAATTTACAAGTTAGCGTGACTTGATATGGTATGTCAGATTGTAAAGTTATTTTTATTATGAGTAATTATATTAATTTATAAATTTATTTTTATAAAAAAAAAATTATAACTGCAATACTTGTCAAGAAGAGAACCTACTGCATAAACCCAACAAACTTATGAACCTAGAAAATAAATAAAATGTTTAAAAACTTAGGAAAAAATGGCTGTTCCCCACTGAGAAGCGGAAAGAAGTGCAATTCCCATCTCCCACAGGCCACAGTATCGACTAATCTGTTTTAAATTTAAAGTAGTTTTATTTGGCAAAATAATATTTTAAAAAATAAATTAAAAATTAAGAAAAAAAGAAATGAAATGAAATGATAACAAAAAAAATTCACAAATTTTTTTATGAAAAATTATACTTATCATAACCTGCACCACATATTAATATGTAATTTATTATTTTTATTTTTCTATTTAAAAATATATATCGATGTGTAAATATATATATTTAAATAAAACGATAAAAATAACTAATTACGTGTGTTGCGTTGATATGATAAGTAACTTAATATATGCTCCATAGGGCATGGAGTATACAAGTAAATTGGCCTTTGGAAAATTGGATCTCACAGAGAAAGAGAGAGTTCATGAGAGTCGGTCTAGGAAGGAAACTAGGAGTGGAGCGAGGATTTGGGCGATAAATGGGAGAGAATCATATGCATAGGGCTTTAGATTTGCATGGTTTGAATATTGAAAAAATATAGGCTTTTTTTTCTTTGTTCTTGTTGACATATATCTATATCTGATGATTTTGATCTGTCTCTCAGACAAACAACTGGGTCTGAGAAAAATCAGAAACCTCTAATACATATAAAGTTACTTCTCTCTGTACACTCTGCTCTCTCTCTCTCTCTCTCTCTCTCTCCATCCCTCTTCAGTCTTTGCTGAAAACTTGGCTACGCTTTTGGGATTGTTCCTCAAATTCGTTAACCCGCGAGATTTTGGGTAACTTTTTCCTGCCTCGATTCTTCAATTTTCATACAAGATTTACTTCCAATTCTTGATTTCAAAACAATGACTTTGTGAAGGTTAGGATTTGGTTCTCTCTTTTTAAAATCTTTGTATTTGCTTCAAATTTTCTTGAAACGATAATGGAAGAGAGAGACAATGGCTCAAAAAGACTGAAACAGAAGTAAAGCAATACAAGCATGAAAAACAAAAACTTTGGTCGTTCTCTGTATCTTTGCATCTGGGTTTGTTTCAAAAATTTTGAGATTTTATAAACTTAGATGGAAAAGAACAATAATGGATCAGGTGGAACAACCTCAAAAGTGTGGCAAGAGCAGTAGTTGTATTGGTGTTGGTGGTAGTATTGATATTGGAGGTGTTGCTAGATCTTCCAAAAACCCCAAGCAAAAGAAAGCCCCGCAGAGAGGACTTGGCGTGGCACAGCTTGAAAAGATCAGGCTAGAAGAACAGCAAAAGAAAGACGCTATTTTGTCATCTCCACCTTCAGTCTCACCGACCAAATCTTCCTTTATATCTTTGCCAATTCCAAATTACCACCATTCAAATCCATCTTCATCCTCAATTCCCTTTCATTCTCCATCCCCGGCTCATCTTTCATCGCTAGATTCGATGATCAGGCCACCTCAACCGGTCCAAAACATCGATGTACGAAATTCAAGCACGGTTAGTAGCGGCGGGTTTGAAGCCGGATGGTCAGGGATTTCGGTTCCTGGGTATGGCTGTGTGCCAAAATTGTGGAACACTAATGAGTATGATCCGGAGAAGGAGAGTTCTGGGTTGGATCCAGGATTGGCATTTCGGTCGAATTTGAATTTGCCTTATGAATCGGACAACCATTTTTGGCTTCCCCCTAGTTTGATGCAAAGAACGCAGCAATATCAGCATCCTTCTCATTCGATGGTAAAACATCTTCTTCCTGTGCTATGTATATACATTTTTAAACCGGGAAAAAAAGAAATAATGGGTTTCATTCCTTCAACTATGCCATTTTTACTCCATTTTGCTTTTGCGCCTCCTTTTAATCTTGGATTTGAAGAGGATTTTGGTGTATGAAACGTGCAGGTGAATGTCTCATCAGGAACTTCATCATCGTCAGTACTAAGTTTTCAGATGGAGCCCCCTTCAAACCAAAGCTACTATGGCAATTATACAACTTCGTGGTCAGAGGAAGAGAAGGTACATCAAACCTGCATACTTTTTGGTGATCCCAATCTTTTAAACATGGAACCATGAGTTATAGTGGCAAGTTTTTGTAGTCTTGTATGGAAGTTGGTATAAATGCCTTGTCTCACTCGTATAGTAACATTTCAAACTAGCTGTTATTTTTCTCCATTCTTTTCTTGTTTACAGGTAAATAGCTAATAGTAGAATGGCTTCAGTCTAAATTTTCAAAAACCTTTTCATTGTTTGAATTGAGAGCTTACATGGTAATTGTTTCACACACGCTCGCATGCTCGCACATGTATGTGACTCTGTTACCATGCAATGCTTGGGATTTCATTTTATTCTTTCAACTAAAACATCTAAAATATGGATATTTTTCTCATGGACTAATTGTTTAAATGTAGTATAGATGGTTGGCATGAAGAGACCATATCCCTTCTTTCTAGACGATTCTCCAGGCCCCCCTTTCAACTACAAATTACATACCCTTATCGGATCAGATAAATCAGCCTCATCTGAAAACGGAGGACAGTTTAATTTCAAGGCCAGAAAATTGATTTTAAGGTGAAGCAAACTTTTTATCTATATGTTGATCTTTACTAGTAATGTTAAAATTGTTGTCTGATCTCGTAAGTTGTATTCTTTTTCACAATTCAGAGAAGGCCCTTCATCCTCAATTTCCTATTCCAAAATGGAGTCAAATACAAGCATTAAAGGAAATGAGGTTCTGAAAGGAAAGTCTCTCTCGCTATCTCCTCCCAGAACCACACCAACATGTCGAAGCTCAAAACTCAAGCCACTTTCAGCTTGTCTAGCATTGCAAGACACCTTATTCCCTGATTTTGAATCACTGCCATATCAAGTAAGATCAAAGAACAAAAAGCCATATCTGATTTTAGAAATTTTACGCTTCACTATATTTCAGTTTTTCCGTAGTTGTTTAATTTATTAATTTGTTAAAGGGAACTGTGGAAGACCCTATTATCCAGCAGTTGCCAAGTCAGTTGGATCAGCAACAACCTTTTTATTGCTTCCTCCCACCAGCAAAGGTGCAAATTGGCCAAGCAACGACCACAATGAACAATTGTAATGGAGTAGGAGAAAGTATTGATCTCAATTTGAAGTTATAAATGGCTTTGTCCATTTGTCTCTGCCCATGTCTTTTAGTTTATTTGGCAGGCTGGTTGTTCCTCTGTATGAGACAATACCAGAGATAATCTTTAGCTTTTTTGGTTGTTCTTTTGGATATTGCAACAGGTTAAATTCAATGTATAACAAAATATGCTTATGTAAGCTTGAGGATCAAAGGAAGATAGGGAGAAGTAGATTTTGTTTGTTTGAATGTGTTGCAGTTTCATGAAGTCATGGTTGGTTTGGTACATGGAGGATGGGTCAGGCACGAGATTGGTAACAATCATCTGTAAGTGGATTGTGGGAATCTGATTGTGCTTTGTCTTCTCCTTGTTTGGCTGGGGTCCTCTCATATCTGACCTTCATTGTCGTTGGAGATGAGTGACCACAGGAAGGGCTCCCCTGTACCCGGAGAGAGAGAGAGAGAGAGAGAGAGAATGTATGTGTGAGATTTTCTTTCTTTGTCAAATACTAAATTGTCTGGATTTTACGGTGTTGCAATCATATGATAGTTAAGGTTAGTAAAAAGTACTTAAATAGTCTCAAAAGACAAAAGTTCTTTAAAGACAAAATTAGGTTATCTTGTTGTTTCATATTAAAGTACATTTTAATCTAAAAAAAAAGAAAAAAATATTAATAGGAGAAAATATATTTCTCCAAATGCACTTTTCTGAATAATGCAGAATATAATTAGAATTTTAAGAATGATTATCAATAGAGGAAAATACTTATACAATTTTCAGATAGTTAAAGTTTTGCCTTTTGGTCTGAAAGTTGTACGGGTGTTTTCTCTTATTGACAGTCTTTTAAAAATTCGGATTATCTTCCCATTATTCGAAAAGGCACAATTGAGAAAATGTATCAAAATGATGTTTTTTATCAAATGTAATTTTTAGCTTATTTGAGATTAAAAAATATTTTAATATGTAACATTCAAATAATTTAATTTTTTCATTAAAAAACTTTTAAGACTATTTAAACATTTTTTAAGCCTCATAACGTAACCCCAATCAAGCCAAATAAAAACTTTGGAGCTTTTACACTTCAAATTTCTGATAAATAGTAAATTTAATTACATTGCTTATAGATATTATTATGCCTCGTTTGGTTACACAATTCAGATGAGATATTTTCTTAAAAGTTGAATAAAATATTATTATAATATTATTTTTTGCTTTGAAATTTAAAAAATCAAGTTGTTTATTATATTCTTTTGAGAGTTTGAAAAAGTTGTAATAATTATATGATATGATATGAGATAGTTTAGTTTTGTGTAACCAAATCAGCCTTTTGTCTCATCCATCAAAATCTCAACAAATTTACTAATCACTCCCCTGAAAAGACATTTTTATTTAAAAATGAAACACTTTAAAACTAATATAAGAGTCATACATAAGATTGGTATTATTTCTTTTCATACAAAGCCACAAGCAGAACCAAAAATTTTGTGTTGCTACAGATTTCAAGCTCTCAACTTTGGGTGCCATAATAACAGGTGATATCATCAACAACAAAGAAAGGGATAAACGGGTTATGAGCAAGAGTAATGATAGACACGCAAACTCTTCAAAAGTTTACTTTATAATAAACAATGACATCTGATTAGAAGAAATAAGCTGCGGTTCTTTCTTTCCTACTGCAAATGGAATATACATACATATATATATATAAGCTGCGGTTCTTTCTTTCCTACTGCAAATGGAATATATATACATATATATATATATATATATCCTCCAATCAAAATTTTACACATCCCTGAATCTATGACCAGCCCAAAATATAATCAAGAACATAAATCATGGCCAGGGAGAATGGGTAAAGTAGGAAAGCTACGAGAGCTGTCCAGAGTGGGAAATGGGTGCGGAAACTAGCAAAACCCCCCACCACAACGCAGACAATAAAAATAACCAGCACTTCAGATGAGAAATCCCATGTCAATCCCCTAATGTAAACGAGGGCTAAGAAGACTGAGAGGCAGAGAACATTATTCATTGTTGCTGCCCCATATAGCTGCACAAAGAAATTGATGAATTATATCAGTACTTTCGAATTAATGAAGAGGTTATATATATGGATCAATGTTTCCTGCTACCAAAGTGCAAAATTAAAAGAAACAAATATTGTCAGAATAAAGGTACAACAGATGCAAAACATTGAATTCAAGTACTAACTACCAGTTATGAATGATCACATGCATATTTTGACATAAAGCAAATTACACATATTTCTGATTATTAGTCAGCTAACGAAGCCTTCAACAAACCCATAAATGCAAGTTTATTGTCAAATCTCAGGTCTTGTGTCCCTTGACTTCCAAGTGTGCGAGGGCCAAGCAACATATTAAGGGCACTCATTGGTTTGGTTCCAACCGCCAAGGAAGTATTAAGAAAAAACTGGAAATTCATTCCATAAATATATATATATATATATATAAAAGCTCCAGCACTCTCTTAGTTCAAAATCTCGTTGGCTCTAGCTAAGATGCCTATAACACAAACATCGATATAAAGGAGTGGATGATGCAAAACAAACCTCAGAAAATGTTAGTGACGCGGTTTTCCTCTTGTCACGGCTAGCAAATATAATTGCAGACACAGCTTCACTAGAGTTGGTAGCCAAAGGCAGCGCGATGAAGGAGATGAAGAAAGCAGGAATGCTAGTTGCATCAGAGAAGTTATCAACAGCATCTACCAGCGGGTCAGCAAATGCGGCGGCAATGATAGTTCCCAGCAATAATAATAGCACTGCTTTGATAGAGGTCCATCTGGAACCACCATCCTCCGCAACTACTTCATCACTTTGATCCCCCACATCCAATAAATCGTGCTCTCTCTTTGTTTCCTACAAATGGATTTCCAAGCAATCAAACATCTTCTTAAAATATGAAAATGATGAATGAACTTAACGAAATAAAAATTTCTTAACCAAAAAAGAGTCATGAATGAAAAACAGTTCCTTACCTCATGAAAGTCGTTTAAAAACTTCATTGTGTGAGGACCAGGATCAGGCTTGGCAACCTGCGTCCTCTTTGCCCTTTTTATCCATCTAGAAATGCCATTGAAAAACTCATCCTTGTCAATAACAGAATCACGAGATGTATCAAAATCTTGTACTACTTTTATTACAGCATCATCCTGGTCCAGGTCAACCTCCTCAAACCGAATTCCAACAACCAATGCACTCATTTCTTCAGGTGAAACATGTCCATCACCATTTGTGTCAATTGCAGCAAAAAGCCTGCCATGATACCAAACAAATATTCAGAAAATACCCCAAAAAACTAAGAAATTAAATTTTAATTTTCTGCCACTTTGTTATTTTAGAACAAGAAAAAATAAATAAACTTACTTTTCAATGACATCTCTGTCAGGTTCACCATCATCCCTTAACAATCTCCCCAGTGCACGCTGTCTTAAATGCCTTAACAGTCCTAATATAACATGCTTGTGCTTCACATAAGCAATTTTTCTCTTCTGGATCCAAGGCTGAAAGACCTACACAAGCTTTCCATTTTGTCTATCAGTAAACAACCCATCACCTTAGAAGTTACATTACTCCTTTCGAGTGACTTAGAGAATATGCTAAATGGACCACTCCTCTCCTGCTAAGTTCCACAGCAGGAAAAAAAAAGCATGCGAACCACTGTGCATTGATAAAACAATATTTCACCACTTGCTACGGTGTAAATGTCAATCATTCAGACTTTTACACCATAGGATACTAAACGTTAGGATCTAAACTTCAGTCAAGGGTGTGGTTACTTGGATTACTAATTCAACTGTGGATCAACTGTGGAGGACACAAATTTGTTTATTACCATTATAAGCTTTCCTGAAAAGAGAAAGGTAGCTCGATGGTTCAGCACTGTTAAGCCTCTTAAGAGGCCCAAGTTAAATTCCATCCTAAAAGGGTAAAATTTACTCAAATTGAATTTCCAATCGAGCCCCTCGAAAATAATTAACTTTGGAAATAAATCAACAAGAAATGAGGATGGCTCATTAATTGAGAATGCCTGCATGGCTCCTGAAAACCTGACTTTAGGGCTGTAAATGAACCAGTCTCTTCGATAGCCCACTCGGTTCTTGCTCGGTCAAACTCGAATCGAACTCGACTCGTGAAAAAAAAAAAAAAAAAAGTTCGTTTGTGAAAGCAGATACCCGCCCAATTTGTAAATGACACATACCCAATAAAACTCGACTCGACTCGACTAAGACTCGTTAAGGCCCACTCGTTTATGCTCAAGTCGACTCATTAACTCGACTCGATTAAAACTCATTCATATATTGATAAATATATACATACACCTATGTATATATACATATATATGTATGTATTGGCTAATAATATAAATATAATATTTTTATAATTAAGAGAAATGATAGTTGCAGTCGTGAGCAATCACTTTGAAAAAAGTAAATAAATATGGGACCCACATGAAAAATAATAATTTTTTAATAGTGGACCCCACTCCTTTTCAAAGCCACTGCACAGCGCTTGCGCACTTCATGACTGCATGTAGCATTACTCTATAATTAAATATATAATATATAATCTAATTACTTATGTTTATATAATGAATATATTTAATAGGTATATTTTATAATTTGTATGATAATTAGTCGATAAAATTTAATAATTTCATATACTAGTATGTGAGAACCATATATGAAATAGATATATGCTATCATATTAAGTGTATGTATTAATAATATATGTAGGCATATTGTATATTATTATTTTGAATAAATATCAACTAGTTATATATTAATTATTTATAAATTTTTTAAAATTTTATAATTCAATAGAAGTTTTACTTATTAGTTGTATAAATTCAATATTAGATATTTTTTTAATTTATTAATTATTAAATTTTATTTAAAAAATAAATAATTCAAGCTCAAGCTCGACTCGACTCGACTCGAACTCATTTGTGGGACAAGTTCGAGCTCGAGTTGAGAGTTTAACTTATCGAGTCGAGCTCAAATAAAGAATTAAAAAAAAAAATCTCAAGCTAGAATATTTTGAGTCGAGTCGAGTTCGGCAAGCCAAAGACCAGCTCGGCTCAATTACAGCCCTTCCTGATTTCAAACTCCTGACAACTCAATACCCCGACTTCAACCATGGTATCGACAGAAACCAGCAAATTTAACAATCTGATCGTGGACCAAGTGAGTTGCTTATCAGGCCTGTGACATAAACTAGAGCTCAAAGGCGGGTCTTTCATCCTAAACAGCTAGCAAACAGGTTTAATAGCAATGTATAAAACGTTCAGTACACAAATTTCAAAGTATACAATACGATTAATAGGAAAACTAGATAGTAGTATGAGAAAGAGGCATGCTCACCTGATAAAGGCAATAGGAAACTAATAGTAGGAGAGAGACAATAAGCGCAATCAAGACTGCCAAGTGCCTCCCCGAAGTTGAATCCAGAATTTGTGGTATTTGCACAATTAAAAATGGAATGACAGATATAACCATTATCATTGCAGCATAGCTAGTCCAGATATCAGTACTAACGCCCGATTCTGCAATATAGGGATTTTATTGGGTCAAAAACCAGTTAATATGTTAATCATACAGTTACAGAATTGTTTACAGGAAACATAAACAAATGGTCCGGAGCTGTATGATAATAACTTAAGCATCCCTCCAACTGTCAGAAACTCAATGCAATACAGTTCCGTAGATCCAAAGTTTATCTATATCTGCAACATATTAGATGGGTACTGTGCATGACACAATACATCCCAAAATAGATAGAAGGTTTCACTATGCATCATAATAGTCTAAGATAGATAAAGGCAAAATGTTCCCACATATACTTGCCTCGGGATCACGTTACAAATGCAATATGGCATTGTCTGGTAGTTTGTGAGTTTTGTTTTAACATATAAGTAAATTCGAAGATTTTTTTCATTGTACTCTGCATCGCTGTGGGCATGTGAGCAATGGCTTCCCAATATCTTCATGTGGAGAGAGAGAGAGAGAGAGAGCCCTCATGCTTTAGATCATATATTTTCAATTTCTACCCGTTTATTAAAATCTTGTACGTCATAGCTTCAACGTGGGTTGAAAAATTAGCAAAGACAGTCTTATGCTTGAAGTAGGCAAAAAAAAAAACCCAAAAAAAGGCTACAAAAGCAACTCGTTTGATTTTCAAATATTACTAGCAAATTAATAAGACGAAATCCAAAGGACATACCAGTTAAGCTAAACCCTTTTGTATCTTTTGCATCTTGTGCAACTGAATCAACAAGGTCGCATTTGCCAACTATGACACATGTTCCCCATATTATTGTAAGAAGCATAACAGTTGACCCAGCTAGCAAGCCCATTCCAACAGAAACCTGACTTTGAGCAATTGCTGTACTTCCAGAAAGACCAGATACTTCACAAGACAAAAGAGTTAATTAGAAGCATTAGAAATCAACCATAACGTGTGTGATTTACAATGGCTGGTAGATAAAACCCGGTAATCAGTGAAAGAGATAGAAAGCATAGTCGAAATTTATGTAAGAGAAAATCCTGATTGAAAAAGGAACAGATTGAGAAGGTTTTAACAATGTGACAACATAAGAACACTAATTAGTAACTGCTCAGACTTTTTAAGCACAATGAGCTGCACGTTAGCATATATGGCATCTATGCCAACTCGGGATCAGGAAAATGACTTGAATACAGCCAAATTAGCAAATCTAGGAGAAGCTTAAAAGCATCCTAATGCAACCTAAATCCAGCGGTGCAACCTAAATCCAGCGGTAAACTTCCAAATCCTTTCAAATAATTTTTTTTTATGTAATTCAAATAAATTGTTACAATAAGTTCCATTTTAAACCTATTTGAACATTTTCAATCCTTGTTAATGGTCCCCATCAGGAAAATAAAATGGTACATAATTTAGAATCCTCATGCATCCAGTGACACATCAGTTTTGTGTTTGTATGATTTGGATGGTGACAATTTGGGGAGGGAGAGAGAGAGAGAGGAAAGAAAATGGATGTAGTAATTTTATAAAAGTATTAATTTGCAACTAAACAAGAAATGACTTATACTACGTACAGTTGTAAAGTGCGTAACCGTCGCGTAATCTTTTTGAAAAAAAGCGAGATCCATTATTAAAAAATTAATTTTTTTCATATGAGTCATGTATTTACTCACATTTTTAAAAGGATTACACGACACTCACATACTCCATAACTGTAAATATCATTTCTGTTGAAATTTTAAACCATGCTTTCAGATTTCAGCAAAGCAATCTTTAGGTCAATGTTTCATTTAGGGCTGCTACTCGCATCATCGCATGGTGCAGGATGGGGGGACCCTTCCTAGCACCCCTCCCCAGTTCTAGGGGTGAGAAAAAAATCTCATCTACCCCATCTAGACCAACACATTGGGTCTAAAAAATTATTTTTGAGTCTAAAAATATTTTTTTAGACCCAAATTATAATATAATTTAAATTTATAAATATAAAAATAACTTAAATTTATTAGAGTTATATTTTAGATTGCCTTGACTTCTTAGGCCAACCTTTATATAAGAGGTCAAGACAATCCAATAACTTGAATATAATTTTAAATTTTTAATAAATTATATATATATATATATAAAATATAAAAAAAATTATATATGTAGAGAAGAGCGGGATCCCCACACCCGTTAGGCCTTATCCATGCATAGGTAGGACGGTCGGGGCGAGATAGTGGGGTACCCCTAATTTCATTAATAAACTGTTAGATAAGATGACAGGGCATGTCACGCATCAGGAATGGAAAGAAAAAATTCTAAAATCTTAAATATTAAGAAATAAAATAAAATCGTGGTGGAACCACCAACTATGCAGGGGTGCCACCCCTAGTAGATATATCTTATCTCCAGACAAGATGTGAACGTCACCAAAACTCACAAAGCAAATTAATTGCCAGCAGTGCATAAATGTACCAGACTACCAGTACCAACTCAAATATAACGGACCTAAACCGTATCTCAAACGACAAGTATATTGGATTCAAAAAAAAAAAAAAAACGACAAAGCATATTATATGGGGTCCAAAGCTGAATACGTCTTAAATTGACAATGGCTCTTTTTAATAGCCCCGTCAATAACTTGAAAAGAAGCCGGCACGAGAAATCACAGATTCGGCCAAAAGCATAACGGTACAAGCACTGGAGAAGAAGGTGGAGGGGGGAAGCAAACCGAATCACCAAACTTTAATGAGATATTCAGCTTTTAAAAATGTTTTCCCATATGAATCTTGGCCAAGCAAAAAGGAAAAAACTGAACAGTTTTGGATCCAAAGTCTCGTTATTTTATATTAAATTGCTGGGGACGTAAAGGGGATGGGTAGTGTCCCTAGTTTTGACCACTAATATAAATTTTACTTATTATTATTATTTTTTATATATTTTTTTAATATATTTAAATATTTTTAAAACATAAAAAATAAACTAATATATTAATAATTATTTCTTTCATCAATAAGTAAAATAAAAATAAATAAATACATGAACTATCAAAATGAGGAGACATAATAATATTAAACTATTAGAGCACTAGCATTGATTTCTCTATATGCATATGCAAAGTTACATCTTTTGAATATTGATTTTTATATATCAATAAAAACTCTCACATTAGATTATGCATCTTTGAGTCAAATAATAATAAAATATTATTATTTTTTATTTTTTCTAATTTTTTTTAATATTTTATGTTTAGCACCACTACAAATTTTATCATTTAGTATTCACTAAATTTTTTTTCCTAGAATTCTATTAATTAGTGGAGAGAGAGAAAGAGGAGAGAAAAATAAATAATAAAATAAAATTTAAAGAATAAACAATATACCTTTTAATTTATAAAAATATTATATATAAGTATAATTTTTGAATATACATAATTCAATACAACCCAATTTAAAGGTATAGAATTTAATCGAAATAACTATAAACAAACCCTCCGTTCAACCTGTTTTTTTTTTTCCTTGATTCCTTCAGTGTTAACAAGTTCAATAAGTTCCGTATTCTTTCCGTTGTCAGTAACCAAATATATCTGCATATGATTGATTTCAACAAACGCGACAAGACTTTTCATTTCGTTTTAAACCTACCACTTTCTCTCCAACCAAACAGGCGAAAGAAAAAAGAAAATTCAAACCACAAAATTAAAAAATATATATTTAATGTAATTTTTTTTTTTTTTTTAAATGGTGAATGAATTGCTTACCGAGAATAAGCATGGCGTCGGGAAGGGCACCAAGGACTGGGAGGAACAAACCGCCAACAATACCAGGGCCAAGAATCTCTAACAAGAGCTCACTCCCATGGGACAAATACGTGGCGGAGAGGAACATGAGGTAGCCATAGACGACGATGAGGAATAGGTTGCCGAGCACGGTGGTGGTGCACGGAAGGAACCCGTAGGTCTGCTCGCAGGTCGACTCAGCGGAGGCAGGGGACCGGTTGAGACCGAGGGAAGGTGGGCCCTGAAGCTGGTGGACACCATCGGAAACTAGATCAGTAGACGACGACAAGTATTGAGGGTGGGCGATGGAGCGGCCATGGCCGGGGCTAGCAACGACTAGGAGGATGAGGAAGAAGAAGGAGACGATTAAGCGGTTAGACATGGCTGACAAAACAGAAGGGTGGGGATGGGAAAGGATTATTCAGGGAGTGGTTAGCTTGCACATCTGAGAGACTGAGCGACTCTTCAGGATTTGAGTGGCTATAAAAATAGCATACAAAAGACTCGGTGCGACGGTGACCAACGGTGAGAGCGGAGAGACAGCGTAAGAACATGCGTCAAAGCCGTGTTCTGATGGTGTGTGATTTGTATTCTAGACGTTTAGTTATGGAAGTCTGATGTTTAAACTTTAAACATATCGTCTTCATCCTTTTTTTTCCTTAGTGATTTACTTTTCGCCCTTTTGAAAAATATAAAGAATAAAAGCAAAAGGTTTTATTAGATAATTAGTTACAGCTATTTTATAATTTGATGAGCTGAACGTGAATTTATAAATTTACTAAATCAAAGTTTTTATCATAAAAATTTCTTATTCCTGCAACACATATATACCATATACGAATAAAAAAAAATTATTCTCAAATTTGCTAAGTAGAACATGTATATTGAAGTATTTATATAGTATAATTTGATTTAAAAAATAAATTTTAAAATTTTAATTTTACAAATCAAATTTTATAATTTAAGTGATATGAAACACTAAATTGAAAATAAAATAACTTGTACAAATAAATTTGCATGACGATTACGATATTTTAGATTAGTTATATTATGATAGATGATATTTGTACCTATCATCAATTCTTACATAAAGATTTTGTCCCATATATGTTCTATCAATTTAGAATTTAATTAATGTAATGGTTCCATATAAGATAAATGAGAAGATGATAAATATTTGAATATTATAAAACGACAAATGTCGATTGCTATCAAAATTGAGAATAATGTTTGACATTGTTTTTGGAAAATAGTTCTGTAATTGATCTAGTGGATCTACCTCAACCTCACTGACCCACCATTTCTTAAGAGGAAAGGTAAGTTGCGTGATGGGTGGATTTTCTCCTGTCCTTTCAATTTTTCTTTTTCTTCCTTTTGTGTATCTGTTTGTCTATGTCAATCGTCAAGACCAAACTTTGGCAATACGGAAAGAAGTTCTATAAAAATAAATTTAGTTTAATATAATATATTATAAATATTATAAAATTATTTTTTTAAAATATATTTAATATATTATATAAAATCATATCAATTTATGAATTTATTTTTTTTCATGACTATAGCCGTTTTAGAGCACTCTTAATGGCTCTTGTAAAATACAATTTTCTTTAAAATATAAAAAAAGATGGCCAAAAGGCCCTTTTATTGGATCATCTATTCTATTTTTATTTTACATTCAGCTACAGTAAATCCTCTACATGTAGAGGTTACTATTTATTCCTCTAGACAATTTTTTATTATTTCTCTCTCATTTCATCCTCTTTCATTTTTATCTTATTTTCATTTTAATCTTTTTATCACTTTTGCACATGCCCCACTCTCTCATCTCTCATCTACTCTTTAGCATTCCGTTTATAGTCCATTCGACTTTTATGCATGCAGAAGTTTTGATATTATTAATAATAAAGTATTAAATGCAAAACACATGTAAAAAATACCTCTGTGTATATTCCGAAATCAATAAGTATTGTAAAATAATACAAGGTATTTATACTACAAAGGTTAAAGTAAAAATGAGTAAAATGAGCGTAATTACATCTAAGGACAGAATAAAATAACATATTACAATAAAACTTTATACAAAATGTAATACTCCCCCTTAAGATGAAGAGTAAATGGAATGAACTCCTATCTTGGCTATCAATATAGAGAATTGATGACTGCCCAAAGCTTTAGTAAGTACGTCAACAAGTTGATGTTGAGAACCAACATGAAATGTCTTAAGAATCCCAGCTTGAAGCTTGTCACGTACAAAATAGCAATCAAGCTCAATATGCTTTGTGCGCTCGTGAAAGACAGGGTTAGCAGCAATATGAAATGCAATTGTGTTATCACAAAACAAATGAGCACTATTAGAATGAGAAACTCTAAAATCTGAGAGTAAGGAAAGAAGCCAAACAATTTCACAAGTTGTAGTGGCCATCGAACGATATTTTGCCTTCGCAGATGAACGAGAAATTGTTTGTTATTTCTTAAATTTCCAGGACACTAATGAGTCTCCAAGAAAGACACAGTAGCCCGTAGTAGATTTGCAAGTATTAGGTCATGAAGCCCAATCTGAATTTGTAAAAGCTTTGATTTGAAAAGAAGAGTCAGCTGGAAAAAATAATTCATGTCCTGGAGTGGACTTGACATACTGCAGAATACGATAAGTAGCCTATAAGTGAGGTTCACGGGGCTTATACATATACTGACTAAGCCGATGAACAGAGAATGTGAGATCTGGCCGTGTAATGGTAAGATATAACAATCTACCAATTAATCTTCTAAAACCAATAGGATCAGCCAATAAAATACCACTATCTTTATTGAGTTTCAAATTTTGTTCTATAGGAAAAGCTGTTGGGTTAGCACCAAGAAATCCAGCATCTTGTAATATCTCAAGTGCATAGTTACGTTGACATAGGGAAATGCCTTTAGGAGATCTTGAAACTTCCAAACCAAGGAAGTACTTAAGCTAACCCAGATCTTTCAGCTTAAATTTAGTGTCCAGCAATAGTTTCAAATCATCAACAGCATGTGAATCATTACTTGCAATTAAGATATCATCAACATACACAAGAAGTGCAATGAAAGAAGCACCACTGGAACGGGTAAATAAGGAATAATCAGCTTTAGACTGATTAAAACCAAGTTCAAGAAGAGTATTAGAAAACTTGGAAAACCATTGACGAGATGCTTGTTTCAAACCATAGAGGGATTTGTTTAATTTGCACACTTTAGACTCCCCCTTAGTATGAAAACCAGGAGGAAATGTCATATAAACTTCCTCAACTAAATCCCCATGTAAGAAAGCATTATTCACATCAAGTTGAACTACAAGAAGTGCAATGAAAGAAGCACCACTGGAACGGGTAAATAAGGAATAATCAGCTTTAGACTGATTAAAACCAAGTTCAAGAAGAGTATTAGAAAACTTGGAAAACCATTGACGAGATGCTTGTTTCAAACCATAGAGGGATTTGTTTAATTTGCACACTTTAGACTCCCCCTTAGTATGAAAACCAGGAGGAAATGTCATATAAACTTCCTCAACTAAATCCCCATGTAAGAAAGTATTATTCACATCAAGTTGAACTAAAGACCAATTCTGAACAGCAACTATGTCAAGAAGTGTACGAATAGTAAACATTTTTGCCACAGGGGAAAAAGTTTCAGAATAATCTAATTCTTCACGTTGGGTATACCCCTTAGCAACCAAGCGAGCTTTGTAACGCTCAATAGAACCATCAGCTCTATATTTGATTTTATAAACTCATTTACATCCAATGGGTCTTTTTTCCAATAAGCAAAGAGGTAACAGTCCAAGTATTATTATTCTATAAGGCTAGAATCTCGATAGCCATAGCATCTCTCCAATGAGAGTGCTTGATTGCCTAATAATAAAATTCAGGCACTATATCAGCAGTAATAGCTAAACCAAATGATTTATGTTTAAGGGATAGTCTATGACAAGAAAGAAAATTATTAAGATCATATGGAATACCTGCTGGTATAGGAACAAAATCTGTGAAATTTGATGTAGAGTGTGTAGTAAGAGAGTTACAATAGTAATACTACAAATAACCAGGAGCTCCTCTATCTCTAGATGATTTACGAATTGGAGGAGAAACTGTTTCAGATTTTGGTACAGGGACTGTTTCAAGGGTTGTTTCAGATTCTATGAATGAATCTGAAATTGAATGAATTTGTGTGGATGAAGAGGACTGTGGTTCAGTATCTGTATAGTTTTGAGAGGTAGTGGGAGAATCTGTATTTGGTGAAAAAAATTTCTCAACAGAAAGTGAAGATACAGTTGAAAGCATATTATAATGTTCAAAGGTTGATGGTTGACCTGGAACAATATTAAAATGCTATGAAGTTGAAGGTAGAACAAAAGGAAAATGAGATTTAAAAGAAAAAAACATGCTCATGAAAAACAACATGTCTTGACACAAATGTATTATTTGTAGTAAGATCTAACAGTTTGTAACCCTTAATACCAAATGGATAACCAAGAAGTATGTACTGTTGGGCTCTAGGATCAAACTTAGATCTTGATCTAAGTAGAGAAGATGCAAAACAAATACATCCAAAGGTTCTAAGATGATCATAAGTGGGAGGTGATTGAAAAAGTAGTTCACAAGGTGATTTATTTCTCAACAAAGGTGTAGGTAAGAATAGCATCACCCCATAAATGAATAGGTAAATTGGACTGAAACATTAAGGCCCAAGCAGTGTTTAAAAGGTGTTGATATTTACGCTCAACAATAGAATTCTGTTGAGGAGTTTCAACACAACTGAAATGATGGATAACACCTTTAGATTGAAGGAAAGATGTTAAGGAAAATTCAGTATCATGATCAGTACGAATTTTCTTAATTTTTTTTTATGGAATTGTGTTTTAACAAGTTTAAAAAATTGAGGAAAAGATAAGAAACTTCAGACTTGCATTTTAATAGGTAAATTCATGTTGCCTGTGTACAATCATCAAGAATTTTCAAAAAAAATTTATGACTTTCAACAGTGAGGGTAGAAAAGGGTCCCCATACATCACATTGAACCAAATCAAATGGAAATGTAGACATATAAGAATTATGAGGAAATGACAATTTTTTCTGTATGGCCAGAGGACAAACAAGACATGGAGAGTCAGTATCTAATATATCAGGCACAAGTTTATGTAAAAATTTAATCCTAGAAATAGAGGGATGACCTAACCTATTATGCCAAAGTTCAAACAAGGCATGTTTTGAGGATTTGGAACAAACAAACAATTGTTTAGCTAAATTGGATGCTATTACAGGTAAATAATGAGTTTGAAGTATCACTAGTAGAAGAGTCTGATTGTTGCAGAAAGTAGGGCCCTCCAATCAGCTCTCATTGATTCAGGTCCTGTATAAAGACAATATATATATATATATATAAAAATAAAAAAGACAAGCAGCAAGTTAGAGTCAAGGTTAACTTGCTAACATAAATTAATTTGAATGAAAAAATTGGAATGCAAAGAACATCTCTAAGTATCAAATCCTTAAAAATGTGAACAGTGCCAATATGTGAAACAGATACATTTTGGCCATTTGGAAGCTTGAAGGTAGTGTTAATGACTGGTATGAAGGAAGAATAAAAGGATGTTGATGGAACTATATGATATGTGACTCCCGAATCAAGAATCCAAGAAGACAAACCAAGATTAGTAGTCTAAACAAAATTGGAAGAAAAAATAGATGGAATATGAGAAAAAGTCTATACCAACAATTGAAAC
Organism: Juglans regia; assembly: GCF_001411555.2. NCBI lineage: Eukaryota > Viridiplantae > Streptophyta > Magnoliopsida > Fagales > Juglandaceae > Juglans > Juglans regia. Next base: position 22,110,278 of record NC_049909.1, read on the forward strand.
AGAGGAAACTGCATTAGCAGTGTGTGGTGGATTGACAAATGAGGTAACAGGATCAGATGGTTGAAGCATAGCCAGTAACTGCTGATATTGAGACTCAGTTAATGAAAATGTAGATGCAACCAAAGAGGTGTTGTCAGAGACAACTTGATTGACCATGGACTGTGGTCGTGGCTTGAATTTGTATCCAGGAGGAAAGTCATGAAGCTTGAAGCACTTCTTAATAACATGACCAACAAGGCCACAATGTTTGCACACAGGACGCTCTTTGTTGAACATAGGCTTCACAGATCGATTAGTATCATACTTCACAGTAAAAGCATGACTGTCATGTGAAGATGCAGGAGATATAGAAATCTTACGTTGTTGTTCCTCTTGTAAAACAAGGCTGAAAACCTTGTTAAGAGGAGGCAGAGGATCCATTAAGAGGATTTGAGCCCTAACAGATGTATATGACTCATTCAAACCAACAAGAAATTGAAGTATGCGCTCTTGTTGAATATAGGAATTAAGTTTGTGAACAACTCCACAAGAACAAACCGGAATTGGTTTGTAATTGATTAATTCATCCCAAAGACCTTTGAGCTTAGTAAAATAGGCACTAACAGTTAACTGGTCTTGAGAAAGAGTCGAATTCGACTTTTGTAATTGAGAAATATAGGGGCCATTCTTCTGAGAGAATCGTTCTTTGAGATCATTCCAAATCTTATGTGTCGTATTAATGTAGAGAATACTAGCAGAAATCTCATATGAAACAGAGTTAAGAATCTATGAGATTACCATGTTATTACAGCGCAACCAATAATGAAGCGTTGTATTGGCAGGATATGAGGATTTGAGAATGGATTTGTTGATGAACCCTAACTTGTTCTTCTCAAAGAGCGCCATGTGCATCGATCGACGCCATGAGTGATAGTTATCACCATTCAAAGATCGCGTAATAATAACAGTACCAGGACTGTCTCCTGGATGAAGGAAGAAAGGATTGGATGTTTCTTCCATGGAAGATTTCAGAGCCATGAGAAGAGGAAGGATAAAGGGGAAAAGTCGCGAAAAAAGCGTTCGGGAGAAGCCTTCTAGAATACTTCTGATACCATATTAAATGTAAAACACAGGTAAAAAATACCTCTGTGTATATTCCGAAATCAGTGAGTATTGTAAAATAATACAAGGTATTTATACTACAAAGGCTAAAGTAAAAATGAGTAAAATGAGCGTAATTACATCTAAGGACAGAATAAAATAACATATTACAATAAAACTTTATACAAGTTATTATAAAATGTAATATAAAGGCAATTATTTTTTTTATCATTTACTTTTTTTAAGTAATTTAAAATATTACATTATACATAAAAAAATGTTGCAAATATTAAAATATATGATGTATAGAGATAGAGAAATATATTGAAATATATGATGTGTAGAGAATATAATATTTAAAATAAATAAAAAAATTAAAAATTATAATATTTAAATGATATAAAGAAAAAATAGATAAGCTGGTATATGATGTATTATAAAAGTCAGTATATAAAATAGAAAAAATAAATTTTAGTAATGTATTTTAAAAGATAGGATAAATAAATCATTAAGAGTTCTCTAACTAAAAAGCGTACCCTACCGTACTCGAAAACTCTTGAATACCATTATATAAAAAGCAAGAAATTAAGAGTTCGAATAAATTATGTGAAAATACCCTATAATGTTAACATCAAATTATATAATAATTATTTATTTAAGAAAACGTTAAAAATAATTATTAAATAATTTATGATGTAAAGTGTCATTATAATATTAACTCTACTCATTCCATCGACTTAATATTTTAAGACGAGTAGTCATTTAATTATTTATATTATATTTTTAATATTATAATAATAAATATATATTTATATACGGATTATTATAATGCCCTTTTGCATCCTAAACTATTTATTATACATATATACTTTCTGCGTATACATATTAGCTCATTCGACTTATTAAAAAAATGTTTCAACCATGTTGTGCTCATAATCTTACAAGAAAATATGTCATTACAAAATATGGCATGTTATACTCAAGATTATTTGATAATTATCTTTAAAAAAATGTTAAAAAGTAATTATTAACTAGTTCATGATGCAAAGTCTGAATTTAATTGATTTATGAAATGTATTGATTTTAATAGTTTAATAAGGTGTAAAATATAAAGCCCTTCGTATTATGATGCAAAATATATCATGAGTAGTGGGGTGACCTTTGTGTGAGTAATAAGTGGTGCTCATTAAATAATAATATTATTAATATTAATAAATAAACCGGCACAACTGCAAATTATAAGGTCAAAAGGTTGAATGAAAATAGGCAAAATCAATATGAATCAGATTTTCTCAAACCAAATCTAAATATTTGGGTACACAAATAAACTTCTTTACTCAAATAAAAAATAATTAATTAATTAATGCTTTGATTACGAAAATAATTTAACAAAATAACTCTCGAAATTGACATCAAATGATATAAAAAATCACATGAAATGATATCAATTTATAAATTTATATTTATAAAAAAATGTTGTTGCTGTGGCTAGAGATACATTTGTTTTGTTAAAGAAAAATTCTACGTAAAAGTCTTATATCAAATATCAATTATATATTATTGTTAAAATATATGTGTATTTAAATAAAATGATAAAAATAATAAATCTTATCCTCATTAGGTAGTGATATGGAGCTATAAATCACATACTCTTCACGGGTAACGCGTAAAATCTATCATCGCGTTCGTGGATGTGGATTGGACAACAAGGAAATGGGTGAACGTACGCAAAAATATATAATAATTGCATCCCAAATAAAGCGACGTCTCGTTCCCATTTCTACATTTTCATAATTGAGGAATTATGAATGTGAAGTGAAAATACTGTTGGTTAATGGCGATAACTTTGGTTACATTTTGATCTCAATAAAAGAAAATTGAGAGACAAGAAAGCGTGAGAAAAAGAACCGCTCGGGTGGTGATTTTTTTCTCAATAAAATGTGTTTGATTGGTGAACAGTGACTCGCCAACCCAACTATGACTTTATCTTTAGATTTACTGTAGCTCAAAATCTTTCCTACACGTATTTAGCTAGTCCAATGCTGATGAGTTTGAACAAATTAATTTAGTTATATTTTAAATTTCACTGATATTTGACTAATCTAATATCAATACTCTTAGAATTTGTGATATACATCCAAACATTACATTTATGGCAAACAAAATAGATGAAGATTGCCAATATAAATAGTAAAATGATATGATTTAGAGTTTTATGTTTAATGAGTTATTATATTCACAATTCAGTGTGCAAGCACACCTTCATATTGATATAAAAAAAATAAAAAATAAATTAAAAAAACACTTCGATTTATAAGATTTAAAACTTTATTTTTCTTTTACGCTCAAAAAAAAACTTTATTTTCTTTTTATAAATTAAATTTCGTAATGTCAATAATATAAAAATGAATGTTCTGTGTACCAACTTTCAAATGAAATTTCTCATTTTGAACATGTGGACAATCAATTAATACTATTTCTCGAAATAAGCCGAGAGACAGAATGTTTTACTTGTTACCTAAAAGAAACCAAATCTATTAGACGTGTGACCAAGAGTAAAATAAGTAACCTATATCACGTAAGATTGTTTACAAGATTGATGTTCATAAGATTGTTTTTGATCCGGACGAAATTAATATTTGCATTTTTTATTGTCATAATAAAAAAGAGGAAATATGCAAGTATTCTTTCATTGGAAATCAGGGGGAACTGTATCAGTGTGTGATCCCGACACGTATGTATGGGACGCATATGTATGATTCTATGAAGAGTGGTGCTACCGTCATCGAAATTGTGTCTCGAATAGAGTCACTGGATAGTGTATTTCAGTTTTTTCTTTTTATTTTTTTTCTCATGTATTTTTTTAATTATCATAAATTTTTTTAAAAAAAATAAAAAATTCACAACATCATTAAAAAATATTTTTTTTAGTCACTAAGTAAAAATAAAAATAAAAATAAATAAAAAACTCATTTAGGCTACTATTTGGGTCTCGAATTCCGGACCCAAAGCATTTATATTGTATGAAATGATGAATTGTGAAACCGTTATATCCGTTCGGACCCGAGCAATCTACGTTAAAATAAAGGAAAATAATAGAGATCTGGAGCTCCCGCTTCTCATTCTTTTAAAAAAAAAATTTATTAGTGATTAAGACTTCAATTTTTTTCACATTATTTTTTTAATACTTTTAAATATTTAAAAATAAATTCATAATATTATTAAACAATATTTTTTAAATCACTAAAAAAAATAAAATAAGAGCGGGAGATCTCAATGAGATCCTAGCATTGTCTTAAAACAAATCTATTTTATGGAGAATAATGTTAATTGTGATGAGAATAAATACAGCACAATTTTTTTTTAAAAAAAGTATAATTGATTATTAAAAATTAAATTTTTAATACACATAATTTAATTTAAAAAATTAATTTTAGAATTAAAATATTACATACTAAATATTAATATTTAAGTACTATAGATAATATATTTTATGTACCAACATAATAATAGCATAATTAAAAAAAAAACCAAAAAAATGTTCATTTGGCCGTACCCTGCCTCGATATGTGTTAACGTCAACGATCTCCGAAAAAGACACCGAACTGAACAAAGTATTATTTTGTCAATTTTGCATCGGATAGAGCTAGGTGGCCCGGCCAGAGGTTAGATTATTTAATTATTTAATATTTTTTTATTACTAAAAAAATAAAAAAAATAATTTAATTAATTAAGTAAAATTAAAAGAAAATTAAAATAATTGTACAGTTTTGAAAACCTCCATTAATTTTCTCCTTTTGCATTGTAAAACGGAAAAATCTGTTACGATTCTGTGTATTGTATCGTACCCAAAAGGACACGATTCCCTTAGTGGTCCCGTACATACACATAGATGGATAATATTTATTTTATTTTAGTTGGGTGTCCAATTAACTATCAGAAAACAATATTAAAATTAAGAGCGGGTATGGCCGCCACGTGCACGTCTCTGTCGGCCCCAACTTTGTCAGTTGGGCGGCAAGTCGGCAACGTTCTCCCACGTATACACTTTTTTTTTTACATAAAGATTCCTCTGAACATTCGTAAATCAACATTTTTAAATAATGTTACGAATTTTGCTACGCAATTTCTACTATATTTTATATTTTATATTTTTTTAAATTTTTAAAATTTTTAATATTTTTTTTTGAGTTTATTTTTTAAAAATTATTTCAAATTTTTTATTCATTATTCATATAATAAATATTTAATAAAAGAAAAAAATAATTAAAATTAAAAAAAATATAGAGTGTAGAGTGTTAAGAAATTATAAAGATTTATTCATAATGTTATATGTAGTTATAGAGTGTATAAGTATTGTATAGTTCTTTTGAAAAAGAGTAAAGAGTAAGATTTATTATTAAAAAATTATTATTATTTTTTTCATATGAATTCCGTATGCATTCATTTTTTTTAAAGTAACTGCACAACGCTTGCACACTCAAAATTACAACTATCATTTCTCTTACACATAATTGTTCAACAAGAATAGAGTGCTTAATAACATATGGGCCATCTTCCAGCCATACAATCTCATTATCAACATTCAAAGCATGCTTTGCACTCTAATGAACAGCGTTGTTTCCTTCCCCGGTGTATATTGTAATTCCTGTGGCTACAATCAGAAAAAACCTTCTTAATGTCCTCAATAAGCTGACCATACCAGGAGCAATTTTCTTCCGGTGATTGAATCTCCTTAATGATATTCAAAGCATCACCTTCAAATATAAACTGTTTAAACCATTTTCCTTACAAAAAGACATGGCTCTCCATAAAGCATCGAGTTCTACTAACACTAGATGAGAAACAAAAAACTGAGGCATACATAAAGTAGCAATTAAAGAACCTTCACAATTTCTGATTACAACCCCACCACCCATCTTTGCAATATTCGCATCCAAAGCTACATTTCAATTAGCTTTGTACCAATCACTAGCTGGTTTCTTCCATTTCACATTTCTGCTTGTGGTACTATGTGTCTTAACAGAGTTTCTTGATAAAACCTGAGCTCTTTTATACTCCAATTCAATCTTAGCATGATTATAAATCGAGGTAGGACTCTTGAATTTCCCATAAAAAACAACATTTCGTCTGAGCCATATCCTTCTAAATACACAAGCTATTTCATCTAATTCATTCTTCTGCAATCTCCTCTCCAGCTTCTCCCAAAGAGTTAAAAAAGCTTCCTCTATACATGGTCATTTCTGAACCAGGCTTTGGGAGTCTGCAAATACATCAGACACAACAGTACAAGACCATAAAGCATGACATATTGACTCTTCCACCAACCCACAGATTGGGCATAAACCATTATCAATGACCTTTTGTGCCAGCAGGTTCTTTTTGTTGGAAGAGCCTCATTTGCTGCTTTCCAAAGAAAAACATTAGTTGAATTAGGCCTTTGTAAATTCCATATGATCTTCCATCCATTTGTAGCATTAACATACTGTGATGGTTCACCCTTATGGCCTTTCAAACTGTCAACTGCCAAATAGTAGGCACTTCTAATTGTAAACCAACCATGTTTACTAAATCCCCAGAACATTTTATTCTCAGACCCAACTTACTCAAAGGAAGCCCATAAATAACTTCAGCTTCATCTTTATTCAATATTTCATGAATTAGCTTTGAGTCCCAGTAGCCTTTAACTTGATCTATAAGTTCACTCACTATCGAATCCTGATGAAGGACTTTAACAGGTGACTGAACTTTATAAGAACTTGGTATGGGCTGCCACTGATCACCCCATATCGTGACTTTAAGACCATTGCCCAACTCTCCATCTTTGCCCTTTTTTAAACATATACTTTGAACCCCAAATACTCATCCATATATGTGAGGGACTATTTCCAAGTTTAGCAGACCAAATATCACCCTCTTTATAATACTTTTCTTTCATAATCTTTGATATCAAGGAGTTTGGATTTATGATCAATCCCCAAACCTGCTTAGCCAGCATAGCATCAATAAAAACCTCAATATCCCTAAAACTCAAACCTCCATCACTCTTTGGAGTCCCCATCATGCTCCATTTCTTCCACTGAGTTTTATTGTCAACATTCATGTGTCCCCACCAAAATTTAGCCATTAGAGCTGATAGTTCCTTACACAATCTCTTTGGGAGCTTGAAAACACACATAGCATAAGTAGGCACATCGGAGTACCTCTCTTCTTATTCGTCGTTTCATTCATACTTTGTCAATCAAACTTCTCACCTCCTTATCTCCAGGACCAATTGCACTATCAAACTGAACCTCTATCCCCACCTTTTCGTCATCATGAAGATTTAGATTCTGCCAAGCCTCGCCTAGTTCCTCCATAATAGAATCATGGTACTCACATGCATTGTTCAGAACAGAAAAGTGTTACAAATAAAAATAATGTGTGTGTGATCCTCCACGTATACACTTGTTGGTTAATTTAATTGAACAAGTAGTTTACACATAAGTCCTCTATTAACACACTACTAATAGTGTTATCCATTGTAATTTTTTTAAAATTAAAACAACAATGATTTTTTAGTATAGTTGATGTGAAAAGCTAACAATGTACTTGGTATATAAAAAATAAATTTATAAATAGATTAATGCTATGTACAAGCCCTAAATGTACAAGCATTGAACAAGCCTTTTGTAAAAATGCAAGTCTCATCAAGAAAAAGTGAATTTTCACATTTTTTCATGATGGAATCTACCTTTTTTATAAAAGACTTACGTTAAGCTTGTGCATTTGAAGCTTGCATATTTCATTTCTCTTTTTATAATTGAATTAATATACAATTATTCCTGGGTCCAAAGTGACCAAAAATACTTTGTTTTGTTACCCAAATTGTAAATTTAAACTTGCAAATATGACCTTATAATTTAAAAACTAATAACTTATTTTTTAAACTTTCTAGTGCATATTTTGTCCAAGTTATAGTGTAACCTATAATGACCTTTATATAGAATGTCAAGATAATTAATACAAGTGTTTTGTTTAAGCAATGTGAGACTTTTGTATTGTCTTGCTTAAGTGAGATACTTGTATTGTCTTTACCTCCTATAAAAATGTCATTATAGGCCATACTATAACTTACACAAAATCTGCACTAGAAAATTTAAAAACTATGTCATTGGTTTTTAAATTATGGTTATATTCACAAGTTTAAATTTACAACTTGGATTAAAAAAAAAAAAGTGTTTTTGGTCACTTTTGAGCCTAAGAATAATTTTTAGGTCTAGTCAACTATAGACACTATTGAAATGGGCGGGAGACAGAGTGGATGAGGGGCGAACCCCTGGCACCGGGGTGGGGCAAGATGTGGGGAATGGGCTACCCCACCCAGCATGAGCAGGTAACACCCTTATGTATACCTATGATTAGATGATGTAGTGTTTTTTTCTATTATGAAAATTAAGTAAATATATTCTTCCAAAATACTATAACATGGGATTTTGGGATATAGTTTACATGGAATTTCTCATTGACAAAAGTGTACATGAAGGCTACGTGCATACTCTTCAGAGTTCATGAGAGAAAATTCTTACAATAATTATTCTATTATCAAGTTGGTATGTAAAATATCATCAACATCACTTAAATTATAAGAATTGATTTATAATATTAAAATTTTAAAATTTATATTCTAAATTAAACTATATCCGGTAAATAGTATATAGTGTAAAGATCTTAAAATTACAATATTTTTCGTACAAACCATATAAAGATATTCTCTCGGCCTCTCTATTCATTTAAGTAAGCTGGCAGCTTTAAATGGGAACAAAGGGATAGGTGATCCAAGATTGATCCTTTACATAATTACCTTCTTGTGCGGACCACGTATGAAGGCTCGCATGCTCAAGTAATCAATCTCCATTGAGAAAATCTGAATGAGTCGTGCTAGGCAGCCGTTCAGCTATGACCACCTGCCCTCTAGCACAAATTTAATTTTTTATTTTATTTTTTTTATTCTTTCATATTTTTTTAATGTATTTAAATTTTTTGAAAAATAAAAAAATATACCAATATAATAAAAGTTATTTTCTTAATCATTAAATAAAATAAAATAAAAAAATATACGAGCGGTCAAAATGAAGAATAAATTCAAGCGACATATTAACATTTTCCAATATGAATATGTTAAATAATATCAATATGCGATCAACTTGCTAGAATTAAAGCCAAAATTCAAGAAGAAGACTTTAAAAGATAGCAAAAAAAAAAAAAAAAGAGTGATGTTATTCAGTATCTCAATTCTCATTATTCAATCATTATTTTATGATGTGATATTAGATGATTATAAATTATTTATTATATTTAATTTATAAATTTATCATTTAATGATATGTGATGAAAAAATAGATGATTAATAAATTTTTTTCAAAAGTAAAATGTGTTGATCTTAAGACAGGAACACCCCATGCACCGCCGACACTAGAGATGAGAGAGAGAGTGAGTATTTAATTGGCAGCCCGGCATGGGAATCAGCTCAGAGATAAAACCCCATTCTCAACAGCTGGCCAATTGGGGCAATATGATCGATGATGATTCATATAATGAAGGTAGTCACATGGCGGATATGGACCAAATTAAAGCATGGTGTGGCGAATAAATATTGCTGCTGAGCTGAGCGAATCCAGATCGATCGATTCCATTATGCAGCGGATCGATGACGCAAACAAACATTAATAAAAATTATTAATGCTAGTTGACAGGGTACTCCATCTTGATGGTCAGTCGCAACCAATCGTGTAATAACTCTTTTTACTTCCAAATTGGACATATTCAAAACTTACTACATCGGCTTGTAAGTTATTGCAGACCCTTTTAAAAAAAAAAAAAAAAACAGTGAAATTATTTTTAAAAAAATATGTATTTTTATAATAAATCATTTTTCTTTGAATAAAAAAAGGCACAAAAATTCATATAAGACTTGGGTGCTGTTGGACAGTGAGTTGAGATAAGATGAGTTAAAATAAAAATTAAAAAAATATTATTAGAATATTATTTTTTTAATATATTATTATTTTGTGATGTGAAAAAAGTTTAATTATTTATTATATTTTGTGTGAAAATTTAATAAAATTATAATGATAAGATAAAATGAAATACTTTTACTATCCAAACAGCCTAAAAACCCAGCTCTCAATTCGGCATCTCTCTCTTTCTCTATTTTTTTCGAAGAAAATACGCGAAACTTGCACATATTAAAATCATATAGCTAAAACAAATTTAAACATTACACTACCATCCCATTATGATGAGGTGGCATTGTCGGTCAATCTTTATATTTATTCTTAGAAAATAAAAGACCATCCAATGATGATAAATTTGTTATATCTTATATAATATTATGAAAGTAGAATAAAAATATGGTGTATAGCATTACTCTTTACATTAAAAAAAAAAAATACACTTCATCGATACCGTAGCACCCTCCAAATTAGAGTACTGATACATCCACAAAAAAAATTACATAAAAATAATCTCACAAATTAATGTGGCTTTATTTAATCCGTTAGATCTACGTTATAATAAAAGTAACTTTATAATCTGACGATCTATATCAAACTACATCAATTTATAAGATTATATTTATATAATCCCTTTATAGCTAAAGAATTTCATTTCTCGTAAGTTTTATTCAAAGTTAAGTGAAATGGGTTTATCGTAGATTTTGTTGCATCTCTAGATAGTCCAAAGAATGCACACAGCCCAACTCCAAAAACATAGCACCATGTTGTGGCAAAAGTTAATCACAGAACAAATTTTGCAATCCAAAAGCCTCGCTAAGTGGGCCGCTACTAACCATTTCCTTGTTGCTCCCTTTTTCACAATTGCCTTTACGTGTTTTTCCGAGTAGTTTTAGTCTTTATTTTAAGAGTAATATTATATACTATACTATCATTATATATGATGTGTCATATTTATTATCATTAGTTAATAAATAATCATCTAATAAATGATCATTTAATAGTAATAAATGTGACACATCATGTATAATAGGATAAAAGTGAGATGGTGGTGCGGTGTATAAAATTTTCCTTATTTTAAATGCTGTAATTTTTAATCATTTATATTAATGTACTATATTTTAAATTTATTTATGTATCTACCAATTAAATGAAGAGTAATGATACATGCAGTCATAGAGGGCGCAAATGTCATACAATCTTTTTGAAAAAAAGTGAGATCCACTATTAAAAAATTAAATTTTTTTATGTGAGTCTCATATTTATTCACTTTTTTCAAAGTGATTGTACGGTACTTGCACACTCACTACTGTAACTATCATTTCTCTCAAATGAATAGCCACTTAAAATTTGTAATATCAACAAGTATGCATGGCTAGGATTACAAAGTATAACTAGGTTAATAAAAGAACATTATTTCTATTCACCACTTATTCCAAAAGTTTAAGTAGATGGAAATATATAGATTTAATTATTTATATTATATTCTTAACACTCCTCCTACGTATATGCCAGACTTCCTCCCAATAAGTGAGACCAACACGTAGAATATATAATTTAATATGGTAGATTGTAGATTCAGGGTAGTTTGAATTGAGGACCTCTACTATGATACTGAGTAAAATCACCACTTATTCTAAAATGTTAAACTGATAAAAAGATGTAGATTTAATTATTTGAATTATATTATTAACAAAAATCCTGATCATTCACCTAAATTACTAATTAATCAGCGTTGTGATCAGACTACTGACTCTGAGGACCAAATATACCATAAGGGTGGATTTTCATGTGAATTATTAGACCGGGGGAGGTCATATACCATGCGGTCATGTGGGAGGATATTCATTTCATGTTTCTAGTACGTTTACCGTTAATTACAATCAAAGTTGAAGACCAATGTGAATATCATGAAAATATAGGCATCAGTGTAATTTACTGGAAATCGCATCTGACTTTTTGACAAATGCATGCAGTCTTGATCCGTTTACTGGAAAAGCCAGCTTTTATGATCTTGAAGGACTTGGGACCCAAAATGTGAGAGATGTATAAATCAAGGTTACAAGTAATTTTAGTTGATTCAAAGTTGAAATTCAGCGCATGACTACTGTTTTTGGTTTATTTGCATTAATTGATCTTACTTGAGAAAAATAAAATATAAGAGAGAAGCCTATTAGTTATAATTAATTGGAGCTTCATTTGATTAAGTTATAAGATGAAGGTGGCGACGTATAACAGCTAACAAGTAGAAGAACTGATCTAAATAGTTAATATCATGGATCTGTCGTCTATTTTAATTTTGTTATTATGTATACCAAATCTAAAGAAAACCCACAAGTAACAGCCACTTAAAAATTATGATTGTAGATACACAAATATATATAAGGCTGTAAATGAACTAGTCTGTTCAATAGTCCGCTCGGTACTCGCTTGGTTAAACTCGAATCGAACTCGGCTAGTGAAAAAAAAAAAAAACTCGTTCGTGAAAGCAAATACCCGCTCGATTTATAAATGACAGATACTCGACAAAACTCGACTCGACTCGACTAAGACTCGTTAAGGCCCACTCGTTTATGCTCGAGTCGACTCGTTAGCTCGACTCGATTAAAACTCATTCATATATTAATAAATATATACATACATCTATGTATATATACATATATATATATGTATTAGCTAATAATATAAGCATACAACTTTTATAATTAAATATATAATATGTAATCTAATTAGTTATGTCTATATAGTGAATATACTTCATAGGTATATTTTATAATTTGTATAATAATTAGTCGATAAAACTTGATAATTTCATATACTAGTATGTGGGAACTATATATGAAATAGATATATGCTATTATATTAAGTGTATGTATTAATAATATATGTAGGCATATAATATATTGTTATTTTGGATAAATATCAACTAGTTAGATATTAATTATTTAAAATTTTTTTAAAATTTTATAATTCAATAGAGGTTCTACTTGTTAGTTGTTTAAATTCAATATTATATTATATATTTATTTATTTATTTTATTAATTATTAAATCTTATTCAAAAAATAAAAAAATAAACAATTCGAGCTCGAGCTCGAGTTGAGCTTATTAAGTCAAGCTTGAACAAAGAAAAAAAAAATTATGAGCTCGGACTCGAATATTTTTAGTCGAACCGAGCTCGACAAGCCAAGGTCTGGCTCGGCTCGACTTGATTACAACCCTAAATATATAAAAGAAAGACTCACAACGTGTGAACAACTCTAGTCATTACATAAAACTTTGAATATTGTGTGCATATAGTCAAGGAGACCCAAAGTCCTCTTTTTTATATAGATGGGAAGCATACAGCCGTTCGATAGACGGCAAGAAATTAAAGTAACACAATATATAGCTTCATTTTCTAACCATTCATGTATGAGGTCATCGCGAAATGAAATTAAAAACATGGTAAGGATTTGTTATTGGATAATAATACATTTACACATTCTTTATTTCTATTTTACTATCTAATTTTTTTTCTTTTTACTATTTGAATTTGGATTAAAAATTTTAGAAAATTACCTTATTGTATAATTAAAAAAAAAATTAATTAATTACTATAATTATGTAATTTAATTAAATATAAATTTAATTTTATAAAAATTGACTCAAAGAGTAAAAGAATATTTATTTTTATAAAATTAAAATTATTTTTAATTAAATTATATGATTACGTTGGTTGATTAAATTTATTTATTTTTAGATTATGTATTAGGGTCATATTATTATAAGATTTTTAATCTAAATTTAAAGAGAAAAAAAATTAAATAATAAATCAATAATAAAAAATGTAAATGTATCATTAGACTTTACTATTTGTGCGAGCTACGTTAACCATATCCGTATAGACCATAGACGTACAAATACAGCCATAATAATGTGACTAGGATGTCTGTGACCAGATTTACAGCCTCAGTACAGTCACCCAAACAAAGTACAAAATGGCTACAGGTTCATTAAGGATGTCAGGGTCTTGTTGGGGAACTTGACCGGTACCTTCTGTCACGGGAATGGCTGGTGGCTTTCAAAGATTTGATTCAGCGGTACTATTTCCGAACCTGGTTCTTTGGCCTAAACTCAAGCCCCGAACGTAAAGTCTTGCGGTGAGGTTTTTTATAAGATTAATGTTATATATAGAATTAGAATGAACAAGTGATGTGTAATTATTTTTAAAAAATAGGAATTATTATTATTTTTATATAAATTTTGTATCTATTTATTTTTTTTAAAGAGATTGTGTAATGTTCACAAATTTCACGATTGTAAATATTAATTTTTTTTTAAAAAATAAATCTTTTTAAAAAAATTATATTTATAGTCATAGAATATTTAAATATCGCATAATTATTTTTAAAAAGATTAATAAATAAGAAATTTATATAAAAAAATTAATTTTTTAATAATAAATATCTTCTTTTTTTTTTCAAAACAATTACGTAATATTTAAATATTCTAGAATTATAAGTAACATTAATCATTTAAACTTGAATTTACGAGTCTAGATTCTTTCGATTGAGTTGAGCGACGACGCAGTCCAAAGACTCGCAACCAACAGCTTGTAAATGGTCTCGACCGATCGATTAATTAACGAGTAAGCACCACGGAAAAGGAAGTCAGCAATTTCTACAGCATCGAGGGTCTTGATGTACGCGACCGCGTCGTGTGAAATTTGAATCTGTCAACCCTTATGGCTCTGCATGCATAGTTTTCCAAAACAATATATAATTTATTACAACAAGCATGTGGTTGCAACACCGGATATATATATATATATATATATATTTATATAATAACTGTTATAGGGTAATTTCAACTAACGTTCCGAAAGTCAAAGGTCTTACTTAGTACTTGTGCATGAAGCTGCTGCTGAATGATGATTAATGTTACGGCGGTGGATTTAATAGGTTTACGTATATTGTAGTTAATAAGACTAGCTAGTAAATCATGTTTTTGTTCGAGATATTAAATTAAGAATTTGATTTGTTTATTCATAATTATTAAATCAAGAGACTTGATCCTTAGTTTTGGTAATGAAAAATTAAGGTATTGCCGATTGATCGAAAAGATCTTGACTTAATTATCTCAATCTTATCTAATATCTATGTAATTTCTCTCTATACAACGACTAATACTTTGTATTCCATTACAATTGAGAATAATACAAGAGTAATGATAGTACCACACAAAAATGTAGAATCCAAAGTCTCTTACCATCAATCTCTCATCATGATCTCTATCTCAATTTTTATTATATTTTATATTTTCTATCAAAGTATATATCATAATTCTTGGCAAGCGTAAGACTTAATCCCATAGACTATTTCTTTTAAAGTTTTTTCCTCTAATTCTAATATCTCTTACAATTAATTTTCATCGTTGTTCAATTATGTTACGTTTCAAATTCATGCATTTAAAATATCTTTATTAATGATTGGAACATTTTTGGAATCATTATAAACGGTTAGAATTTTCTCTCTTTTGAAAAGTGTAAGATCTTATATTCTCTTGAATTGGAGATATTATAGTCAGCACGTTCCTATATAAATATATATATATATATATATGTATATATATATATATATTCTTTGACAAAGACTGAGCATTAACGAACTTATCTAGCCACGTTGTAAAGAATGCATGTCCTGCGGAGATCTGGTGATCCCATGTCTAAAGATATATGACTAATTTTGTCTTTGCTAATTGAGTGATAATGACATGCAAAATATCATATCATATAGACTAATTATAGTGAAAATCTAGAAAGGTTGAGGGGGTCTGCAATCTGCAAGTGGTTTTGTGTCAATTAATGTAAAGAATTTCATGTCTTTGAACAGGCCAACTCAAACGTCCATCTATTCACTAATGCTTACAAAATTGGGTTCAAAACTTAAAGAAATATTCCAATCATATTCAATTCAAAAGACTGACCAGGATCGAAGAGAACAGAATCAAAGATACTCCTATGTATGCATACATGATATTTATATAGAATGACCCTCTAGGAGATAAAGCATGCCTTTTGCATGAAATGGACACTTTTCCCTCCTTCACGGCCTTCTTGGCCTTAGTTTTGTTACTCTCACAAAAGGCTACAGCAGATAATGGAAGGATCACCGCATCAGGAACTGACAACGTCAGGGGCATTATAGGGGCGATAGTGGATAACAGCACTCGCATTGGTAAGGAACAGAAAGTGGCGATGGAAATGGCGATCGAGGATGTTCATGACAGGACAAGTCAAAGTTATGCTTTGCACATGAAAAACTCGAATGGGGAACCTTATCGAGCAGCTCTTGCAGGTATTTACTTAGATATACATATATGCCAGCACTTTGTCTTATCTAAGTCATAAACTAGATCCTTAATCTATTTTGATGAAGTTTCCTCTAGTGTATAAATTCATATGATGGTGTCTTTTCCATAATTGCTGTCAAGATTCGCTGTTCAAACTTCAAATAATTAATGTTTGTAATTAGCATTGTGAAACTAGAAGCGTTGTGCAGTAGTTGTTATTTTCTGATAGCACAATGGTAATTTTCAGCTCGGGATCTTATCGACCAACAAGAAGTGCAAGCTCTACTGTCACCGCAACGGTGGGAAGAAACTTCTCTAGTTGCAGAGATCGGTAACCAAGCAAACATCCCTGTTCTTTCTATTGCTGATTCAACTCCATCGTGGGCGACAGAACGATGGCCCTTCCTGCTTCAAGCTTCGCCAAACCAGAATTCCCAAATGAAAGCTATAGCTGCTATTGTTCAGTCTTGGCAATGGCATCAGGTCACTGTAATTTACGAAGACATTGACTCTTTGCGCAGCGGAGTCATGCCTCATCTTTCTGATGCCCTGCGAGATGTAGGAGCAGAAATAAGCCATCTTTTAGCCATCTCACCATTTAGTTCTCCTTCATTGTCGAAAGAGCTCGAGAGGCTTAAACATGAACAATGCAGAGTTTTTGTGGTTCATTTGTCCTTGTCATTGGCCATGCACCTTTTTGAGAGTGCTAAAGAAATGAGCATGATGGAGAAAGAATATGTCTGGATCACAACAGATCCCACAACAGGCCTTGTCCATTCCCTTAATTCCACCACCATTTCTTCAATGCAAGGAACTATAGGAGTAAAGAGCTACTTCCCCCGGAAAGATGCCACTTTTCAAGACTTCTATACTAGATTTCGTAGAAAGTTTAGTTCAGAAAATCCAGAAGAGGATAACCATGAACCTGGGACTTTTGCTGTGCTGGCATATGATGCTGTGTGGACAGTGTGCAAAGCAATGAGAGAAAGCAGCAGCAGCCAACAATTGCTACGTAAACTTACGCTAAGTGAGTTTTATGGCTTGAGTGGAAAGGTTCAGTTTGTTGACCGGAAAGTTGCTCCTGCACATAAATTTCTGGTCATCAATGTGATTGGGAAGAGTTACCAAGAACTTGGCTTCTGGACAAATACATCGGGTTTCTCAGCAACCATTGATGAAAGAGCACCGTACCAGCCTTCAATGGGAAGCAGCTTGGGGCAGGTGTTTTGGCCAGGTGGGTCCTCGTCCACTCCAAGAGGATGGGCTCTTCCAACAGATGCCAAACCACTGATGATTGGTGTACCCACCAAATCGAGTTTCAAAAAATATGTAAATGTGATACAAGATAACTCAGCAAACACTACTCATTTTGAAGGATTTGCAATCGATCTGTTCAATGCAGCAGTGAAAATTCTGCCATTCTACCTACCATACAATTTGACTCCCTTTGATGGAACATACGATGAAATAGTGAAGCAGGTTCATTTAAAGGTGAGGATTTTTCTACTCTTTCTTGGTAATTCAAGTCACTGAGAACATCTAATTAATCCAATATATTAGAATACTGCATGCATCTATTTTTAGTTGAATTTTATGCTAGGATAAATCGTCTGCCTCAATTTTAAGTACTTGTGATCATGATTTTCTTTTTTCTTTCCGGTAGCCAAGGCACATATTTAAAAATATATATATTTTTTTTTTGTATTGGAGCAGAAGTTTGATGCAGTAGTTGGTGATGTAGCCATAGTTTCCAAGCGATATCAACATGCAGAATTCACACACCCCTACACAGAATCAGGATTGGTGATGATAGTTCCGGTTCGCCCCCAGACCAGTGATAGAGCTTTGCTGTTCATGAAGCCTTTCACAAAAGCCATGTGGGTTCTGATAGGACTAATAAACATCTACAATGGCTTTGTTGTGTGGTTGATAGAGAGAAAACACTGTCCCGAACTCAAAGGTTCCGGTTTCAATCAAGTTGGCGCATTGCTTTCTTTAGCGTTTACTACTCTCTTCTCCTTACACGGTAAAATGAAAATATGGTTATTCTTCCCGTTATTTCTCTGAATATATTTGGAAATATGTGCCTAAAACATTGCTTCATTTCATCTGATTGGAGCATATAGGGGAAAAGCTGCATAGCAATCTTTCACGGATGGCAATGGTGGTGTGGCTGTTTGTGGCACTAGTCCTCACGCAAACTTATACGGCTAACCTCACCAGCATACTCACAGTTCAACGCCTTGAACCCACCGTCACTGACGTCGAGCTGCTGCGGAATCGCAACGCAGTGGTTGGATACTGCAAGGGATCATTCGTGGCAGACTATTTGGTGGATGTCTTACGAATCCACCGCGGCAACGTCAGGAATTATAACTCCCCGGAAGATTATGCTCAGGCACTTAGAAGTCGGGAAATAGCAGCAGCATTTCTTGAAGTTCCTTTGGCCAAATTATTCCTCGCAAAATACTGCAAGGAGTTCGCCATAGCTGGACCAACTTACAAAGTTGGAGGATTTGGATTTGTAAGTACTCCTTATAAATCTAAACCGAGTCTCTTTTTCCGTTCTTAGAAAAGCCATGCTGCGTAGCTGTTACTAGCCTTGCAATCTGAACTATAACTTGTAGACTGAATTGAAGTACTGGATCAAGAAACGTCGTTAAGTCAAGTAAAGCCTTTTTTGTGAATAAGAAGATTAATTACATTATTTTTTTTCATTCATGGTGCCTCAGGTCTTTCCAAGGGGTTCTCCACTGCTTCCTGATGTAACTAAAGCACTACTGAACGTTTCTGAGAGTGGCAAATTACGAGATTTAGAGATCAGGATGATTGCATCCCAAGAATGCGAGGACATCGAGTCGATTGATGATATTTCTAGTCTTAACCCCAGCAGCTTTTGGGTTCTTTTCGTGTTAACGGCAGGTACATCGACAGCTGCTCTTCTGGTCTATGTTGTTTGTCATAGACGGTTTGGACAAAAAACCATATGGAGATTGATGTTGGCTGTCATGAGACATTGGTGGCATCGGAAGAAGTCATTCTCTCGAAGAGTCAGTAGCAATGAAAGGTCTAGCAATTTTCCAAACACATCTAATTCACGGATTCAAGTGTAGAAATACAAGGAAATGGATCCCGAGTCATCCATATATATAGAAGTAGAAGTGATGAACACTGTTGCATGATGGCAGTATTCTGCAGAATCGCAGATCAAGACCAGCTCATGAGTTGTCCTTATATGCTTAAACTCTGTTGTTTTTGCAGCTGCTAGATAGAATAACTGTAGATAAGGAGTTGCTAGGCCAGTGTTAATTAGGACTACTTCAACAAAACCTGATAAAATTAGTTTCGTTAAATGTTGTTGCTTACTCTCCAGGTTATGTCCATATGATCATCATAACATGTACACCAGAAAGTGATCACTCCCAACTCTTATTTCCAACAACTTTTTAGTACTGTTTCATTTAGATGTTGAGTTGAATTTAATTTTTTATAAATAATAATAAATTGAAATGATAGAGTGAATTTTATACCATCTTGAGTTGGCACATCAAAATATCTCTCATAGCTAGCTGTCTGCATATTTTTTTTTATGCGAATAATTCCACACGTGATTCTGACAAACAAACATCTCAAGGCTTATGATGGCTGCAATGACACGCTGAATAATGAGGAGTCAAAAGCGATGATTCCCTTAGGGTATGGAAGTTTAACTTCATCAACAAGGCTCAGAAACAATAGAAAAGCTTGACTTCATTAACAAGATCAAGAGAAAGGTTCGATCCAAAAGCAATCTTTTCATGTGTACTGCGTACTAGGTGAGGTATCATGGTAATAGTACATATATGGAGCTAAACTTTAAAAGTACTGTTGTAAACACTTCCTAAAACTAATGAATTATTTCAACTGTCTTCCTCATCTGCCCGATCTGATGATCTGGGGCTTGGTTCATGCTCTGACATGGTTAAAAATAAAACATGGGGAAATTAAATATGTGCAAAAGTTCTCGGTAAAGGCAATTCAGAGAGTGAAGTTAAATACAATATACTTTTTGTCAAAATTTTGGATTGTACAATATATTTTTTTAAAGAAAAATTCTTCTTATCAATTATTATTCATCATCTTATATCTTATAAAAACACTCTTATATCTTATAAAAAAATTATAAATATAAAATATGAGAGTAAATAGTAAGTACTTTTTTGTATGCCGCAGTTGGAACGCATTAATAGGTGTACGTGTTTGCTGGTTTAAGCAGTACTCGACCAACACTTTCGTGTTGCCATAAATATATCAAACACAAACCACATGCATGGTTTTGAAACCCGGCCTATCAAAATGTCCAGCTGTTGATCATCAATAGTTATTACAAATTCAGAGACCAATTATTCAAGTTTCAGAGACCAACACATTTTTATAATTAATACATAAAATAATGTTATTTTTATAAGAAATTCTACATCATGTACATAGTATTATATAAGAATATAATATAAATATTTAAATTCAACTATTCATATAAATGATAATTTGAGGGAAAAAGACCTGACATGATATAGTCGTTAGAGGTAATTACCTAATTAACCAATCATTTGGGAATTCTCGAGCAGAATAGTGAAACCTTGTGCCACAGTGCATATATTTACTGATTTACAGTAAAAAAGAATAAAAATAAACAGAAGTTACAGGATATTATTAAGCCCGGCCAAGGGAAAAAGAAAAGAAAAGATACAAGAATCATGCAAGCATAGCATGAACCCCTCAACCCTGACACCTTTCATCTATTCCAATACAAACCCACCCAACATATTAAAACGCACCATTTTTTTTTTTTTTTTTACCCATCGAAAAAATAACTAAAAGTTAGAGGCCCAAAAAAAAAAGAATCATATAATAATATCACAAAAGCATAAAGAAAAAAACCCAACTCCAACCCTAGATTCCCAAATAAGAGGGGGAAAGAAAAACAAGATGTTTTCGCCACCCAATCTAAGTAGTCCATGTGTCAACTCCAATCCTCTCAATCCCACAAAGCTTTATCAGGGGCCCCATGTAAGCCAACAAGTGGGAACACATCACGTGAAAATCCAGTTTAGCAGAATGCACCCACGCTCTCTCTATCTCTCAGTTGAGAAGCCTTTCCTTGTCCGTACCTCCAAAGTGATCGGGAGTTGGGGGCTGCGGTGCTTGTGATGGCGATGTTGGTGGTGGTGGTGCATTTTGCAGATTGGCTGCGCTGCTCATCTTCTTGAGGTTCTGGTGGTGATAGATTTGCCTTAATCTCTCTATTTCCTTCTTTAATGCCTCTTGATGAGCTGAAATTTTTATACAACCAAAAAAAAAGAAGAAAAAAAAGGCATGAGCTCAATAAAATGTGCTCTGATAATCGGTGGAAAACCACCTAATCTTCCTATTTCCTAAAGTTTGAACAACAGATAATGTATGCATGTCCCTTACAAACAAATATTGATTTCTCAAGTTATCACGAAACTGATGCATATTTAAGGTTAAATATTTCTGGCCGGTAGGTAGAAGTGCAGCATGCGGCGCTAAAGCTAAACATTGGAGACCCGCATATGCATGCATTGTGAGTGTATCATGTATTTGTGGTACCAACGCAATAATATATGAGTACGTACTATATATATATATATATGATCTGTCCGTAAACTTGAATAATTTCAAGTCACGTGGATCTTTAATTTACTCAAAAACCATGAATTAATCGCAATCAATTCTCCAGTAAATTATCAAGGTATATACTTGGTCATTGTAATAGCACTAGACAATACTTAAATATATATGATGATGATGATGATGAGGATGAGGATGAAGTTCTAATTACCATCTTTGAAAATATTATCTTGAGCCAAAGCAGCGATCCGTTGCTTGAGAGCGCTATTATCGACATTAAGTATCAACCTTTGGTGGTCCAAGAATGCAACCCTTGGTGACAATGATGATACTTCGGTCTTCAATTTTTTTCATGTATTGAAAATCAAATTAAACAATTAATTATCAGAAATAAATATCTAAAGCACGTCAATCCACTAATGATATGAAACAAATGTTTACTAGCTAATTAATTAGTAACAAGTAAATTAATTATATCATGTACCTGTAATGTTGTTACACTCCGTTCTAGCTCCGAAATATATTGCAGTTTCCTCACTCTTGACCTTTGCGCTGATTGCCGGTTTGCCAAAATTCTAGCACAAACCCAACAACAGTAATTCGGATCTTAATCTTATTTTGCATTGCGGATCCAATATGATCACTGCCTCATGTAGTTACATTCCTCTAACGAATTAATGCATTTAAGAAATATTTATATATATATATATAATATTATAATGCGTGCGAGTCATCGATATTCATTCATCATCAGTATATAGGGTTACCTTTTCACCCTCTTAGGATCGACGTTGGAGTCGCCGGTGGGGGTGGTGGAGGGCAGTAGTACTGGATCTTGTGGCTCAGGTTTGCATGAGCTTTCAACCTCTCCCGGTTCACTTTTGGGCTGTTGGTCGAGAGGCATTATTGGCTTATTCTCGTCGTCGATATTGCTGTTGTGGTCAGACGGTGTGGACGCATTGGAAGATGAGACTGTAGGCGGCAGCGCGACCAAGACCTCGTCGGAGAACATTGACATGAGCTGGTCGTCGTCCAAGCGGTCGAAACCGCCGCTGGTGCCATTATTCCGGCATTCGACACCGATGAATGGAGCCGTCTCGAGGAAGGCAATGGAGTCGCTCATGGACCGCCTGTGGGCTCCGCGCCGGGCTGACGAGAAGTCGAGGAACTCGTCCACCCAAGTGGGTTGTTGTTGTTGGGCGGTGGGCATGGAAGTAGAAGTATTGTTGTTGGTGGGAACGAAGTTTGACATATTAATGGGCATTCTTTGGTGAGAAGAAGAATGCCAATTTTGAGTCATGCTTGGTATCTTGGGTGGTAATTGTGCCATATAACACCAAAACAATAGTTTGCGAAATATATGTGCAATTTGAGAGAAAGATCAACAAAGATCGTGAAAAATGAGTGTTGATTATTTGAGAGAGAGAGAGAGAGAGAGCTATGACCATAAACTTGGCCAAATATCGAAACAACTGAAAACAGTAATCTTTATCACAATCTTGGACTTGGAAAAACACTTGGGAGACATTGAAGGAGGTGATCAGAGCAAGTACATGACATAGACGACGACAACAACAGCAACATCTTCATTACAAATCGATCATGAAATGCTGCTCTCTCTCTCTGGGATTTTGGAGACCTATGTTTTTTCAAGGGCAATGGGTCTTAGGAGGGGAGAGGCCGGGGTTCACATGGGAGGGAGGAAAGACAGCTAGCAACAGCTGGTTTGGGGGGGGTGGGGGTGAAAGGAAGGGGTGGGAGAACTTAAACGGTTCTACTGGGAAAGTCGTCAGTGTAGTTTAATAAATGGCGGAATCAGCCACCACGTGCCGATGTGACCCCTCTCCTTAATTCGCATCCATCACATTAACACAAACAAGGCCTTAATCTAATCTCCAATTACATGTTGAATTTACATGTAATATAGATAAAATCAGATTACACTCTATGCATATCTCACATGATTGACGTTTTCATGTACAAGCTGTGATGATCGATCATCTCATCTCATAGCCCCCACTTTCTCGTTACCAAATAATAGCATGTGTCCACACCTATTTATGTGATTGATGTCTACTTGTAATTAGAACTTAGATCTTATGAATTAGTGGATACCCACTAATTTAGTGTTAAGGTTAGAACTTAAACTAATGGGCTGGTTTTCTGCAAGGAGAAACTTAAAGGAACCAAACGGATCATTATCAGTTAGATAATTTGTATTCATTATCCTTAATATTTGGTGGATGAGCTGTGAAACAAAGGGGGTTTGTAAGAATCATGTCCTCCTCCCTCCCATGTGAATTGTTTGCAAGAGCCCACCTTTCCTTGCTTTGTCCCCAAAATCAGGCTCACATGGGAAGGACTTGTGACCCCTCTCTCTCTCTCTCTCTCTCTCTCTCTCTCTCTCTCTCTGAAGTTTCTTGATAAGTTCCATCATCTCATGTCGGAATTTATTAAGGAAAGTACTAAGAAACCACTGATAATGATTAACGGAAAAAGGTTAGATCAATGCATGTTAAGTACCTCTCTCTGGCCTGTTTAATATATAATGTCGTGAATACAATTTTTTTTTTATTCACTTTTTGGGGCATGATTTTCGTTATGAAATGAATGTTAATTCTAGCAACGAAAACTATAGAGTAAACATATAAATTGATATAATTTTATATAATATGTAATCTATAATATAATGTATCGTATAAGATATATCAGTTTATAAATTTATTTTTATAAAATCTTTTTATAACTAAAATATTTCTCTAAATCAAAAGTAACCATATGATCGGACTAGTATATTAGAAACAAAATAGGGTTGGTCAATGCCTGAAAAAGTCATAAGTTTTAACAGCAATGATGCAACTAATCCCATGTTCCATTTTGTAATCATCAATAATCAATACCCAACAAATATATGTACGTATGTATGGATGGATATATATATATATATATATATATATATATATGCTGGTTACCATGTGATTCTCACAACCAAATGCTAATTAAATCCTTTGCATGTGCATACAATTAGTAGCACACAAGTTACTTAATAACTTAAACTACTACTATGCAATAATAAATAGATAATAATCTCTATCTATATTTCCTGTCTCAACTTTACTTTAATTAATGTTGGGATCCCAAAAATAAAAAGGAAAAAAAAACTCATAAATTAACGTACATGCAGGAACTGTGTCCGAACCGGACACAAAAGAAGCATTATTGCACGTGGATGGAGCAAAGTAGACCCGATCCTACTTGTTTTTATCTATTTTATAGTCTCCATCAGAAAATAATAAAAGGTCCAAAAAGAGGACGCGCAAACACATTAATATTGGAGAAACAAGGGTGGCTGGCGACCACAATATTGCACGCTTCCATTCATCCATTTGCATCAATTACAATATATATATATATATATATATATATATAAATGATATTTCTATTTTTAAGGGGTGTAAATGCGGGTACAAGTCCTCCGCACTATATATTTGAAAAATATAGATAAATTTAGAATTTACGTAAAAAAATAATTTTTAATAATGGATTATACTTTTTTTTCAAATAGAATACGCGATATTTATATATTCTAAGACTGTATTTAATATTGATCATGTAAAATATATGAATAATGATATATATAATTTTTATTTATTTTTATCTTACTAAAAAAAGTGCGAGAAATTGTGAGTAAACCAAGACATTAAATTCACCTATTTCGTACGTGCAAGATTCACGCACACTCTCTGGCCCTATTTCATAAATTCACCTAATTTAAACTCTTACTCGTAAATTATAATTATTAGTGAAGACGTTATATTAATCACGGTTGTTAGAGATATAAAGGGATTCTATATATTAACATATTATCAGTGTATCACGTATCTTCTTCTTTTTTTTCTCTTTTTTTCTTCCCTCTCCCGTTCTCCCTGTGCCTCTCCCCTCCTCCCCCTTTCCCTTCTCCTGTTGCCGTCGAAGCTTCCTCACCCCTCGTTGATGTCACTGCCACACCTCACCTTCCTCGCCACTTGCCGATGTTGCCCTTCTCTGTCGATCACCTCCGTCATCATCATCGTTGCTGCCCCTTGATATCATCGCCACTCGCTGACATCCTCACCTCGGTCAACATCTATTCTTTTGGTCGAGCTGAAGGGGTGGGGAGGGGTTGGAAAAAGGAGAGGGAAAGGAGGAGGAGGGGGGAAGAAAAGAGAGAGAGAGGAAAAAAAGAAGAATAAGAAGGGGAGACGTGGCACAGTGTGTAGTATTTTTACTTCATTTTTTTTTATTTTATATACTGATTTTTACAATATATCATACATCAGCTTATTTTTTTTTCTTCATATCATTTAAATAATATATTTTTATTCTTTTTATACATTTCCTTTCTACCAATAAATTTGTAATATCAATATATTTTTTATATTTGCAATATATCATTATATACAATGTAATATAATTCAATTTTATACACACAAAATAAAAATATATAAGCCAAACAAAAATTAAAAATAAAATAAAAATATGAAAAAATTGGATAAATAATATTTCCAATATATTTTTTAGAAAAAAAATAAAATATAGATGTTTTAAATGATGAATAATAAAAAGAATTTGTATTGAAATATAAAAGTAAAAGGTAACGAGAGAGTAAATGAAGTATAAATAATATAAAAAAAAAATTGTTTGAATGATGAACAATACTCGCTACATGTAGTGGGTTACTGTAGCACTTTGTATTGAGAAACGATGCGGGACGGTCGAACTATTAAAGGTAGAAGAGCAGCCTTCCATTAAGACGGGAACAAGTAGGAAAAAACACAATAGACTAACTAGAACTCACCACATAGAATCACAACTTGCAAGACCAAGCTCTTCCTCATTTCATCTCTCCAAGCCTCTTCCTCATTTCGTCTTTGTCGGGGTCGCCTTGCAACTCCTTCTAGAGCCTGTCGCAGACTCTGAGTCATCTCCTTCATAGACTCCTCATCTCCTTCACAAACTTGCAGCCCCTCTCATCTCTAGAGCCCGTCGTAGCCCCTCTCATCTCCAGCCGACATGATGCCAGCACAAATCTAAAATGCTTTATATTTGGAAGAGCAGCACCCCACGTTTATAACTATCTTTAAAATATGTTGTATAAACTAGGGCATAATACAGGCAGATGCCTTTGCAGCCATCCAAAACACAAAAACTTTAATTTAGATAACCTTTTTTTTTCAAATTAGAGGGATAACCTTTGTGATGGGTACATATGAGGATTTTTTCCTTCTCTTTTTGCCTTTTCAGCCGTTTATATGCATCACAACAATTTTGGTGGAGGATTTTAATGGAGGAAATGGGTCTTGAGCATATAAAGGAGAAATAAGAAAATGAGAGAGGATAATTCGCGAGAAAGAGGAGCAAGCTGGAGGCATTCAGGAGGAGGGAGAACAAGATGTGAGAGAGAGGACATATCCACAAAGAGAGAGAGGGGGGGGGGGGTTGTATAAGTCTCTGATCATATATATACAAGTGTAGACTAAACACTATAAAATGCTTACATGGTGCACAATTATTGGAGGGCTGCTTAATGAAGAAGAGCAACCAGACCACTCTCCAACTTTTCTTATTTGTATTTTACATATTCTTTTACATAATAGGATGTAACTCATTTTATTAACAATTTTTTAAAAAATTTATATTTTTTGTATCATACATAAGCAATTGAGAATGGTCTAAATTGTACAATCCTATAAATTATAAAGAAAAAAAAATAATGAAACAAAAAATTTATAGCTTTTTTAATGTATTTCTACTTGTTCGTACTGAACAGTGTCCACTTTTACATTAATTATGATTGGCCCATCTCTACGTTAATCTATGGTTGTTGACCTCTCGTAGCATTCACATTGGCCCTATAAATTTCCTTAAAATTTTGTTAATTCGGTTAAAAAACACACTTCATAATTTTTTTTCTTAAATTTTATTCATTTTTCAAAAACCTCTTATATCACATTTTCTATCATTTATCTATTATATTAAAATAATATTTCTTCTATATTATTTCTTTATTACTTTTTTCTCTCACTTCTATTTATAAACTTAATAACTCACTATTTTATATTTTTTCTTATGTTTTGAATTATTACTCTCTAACGAATATTTTAAATAAAAATTTAAATTCTTATTTTGAGGGTATGATAATATTTTAATTTTTTTTTTACATTTTTGTAACTATTTAAATTATTTTTAAAATTATTACTTAAAACTATAATAAATATGAACATGAAAAAAAGTGTAAATGATTGAGAGAAAGATTTGTTTTATTTATTAGAATAAAATATTTATAAAAAATGATTTAGGAATGAAGAGTGGCTCTTCAAATTTAGGGAGCCATCTTCAACATCTCAAAAACTTTCCCTAAAATAAGGAATAGGATGGAGAGGGATTTTTGTCAAAAAGTTAATTTATTTTTTGTTAAGATTTAGAGAATTAGGGACTGCATCCGCGAATGCTATCAACTTAGGTTTTGCATGATATTGAGAGAGAGAGAGAGAGAGAGAGAGAGAGAGAGAGAGAGAGAGGCTATATACCTATATATCTGCACTGCTAAGCAAGTAATGAACATGCATGCGACAATTATATATGTTCTTAATTACAATTGGTAGCTAGCTCTAGCATTTATTAATTTTCTTTATTAATTTAGTGTTTTTATTTCATTACAATTGGTACCACTCCCAAATAATGGAATTACACCTAACACGAGACCTATTGCTAATGAACTGGGACCATCCAGTCCCGATTGCAATTTTTCATGAGATCATTCACCGGACCCTTTCATTTTTTCATTTTTTTTTTGGGTCCTAAAACTGATCATTTTCCCACTCAAAGATCATGGAAAAAAAAAACATATATAATATTAATAACTCGAAGAGTAGCTAGCTAGCTAGAGTACGTACTGTTTTTGTGCAGGATTGGAGTATTCAAGTACGCCGGCATGCATGTATATATAGACCAATATGGGGCTGCTTCAGCTTCACCAGAGACAACACAGTAATTATTTGACAAGTTATTTGGATGTTGAGCTGATGGTAGATAATTTTTAAATATTAATAAAAAATAATGAATAATTTATCAATAATAATAAATAATAATGAAGTAGTCTAAAGTGATATGGAAAGATTACCTCACTAATCAAACATAGCCAAATTAATCAGTATTGAAGACAACAGCAGGAATGTGTGGTCTCATACCATAATATATATGTATGCATGCAGATGTAGTGACGGGGCCACATTGTTTCTGATGGGTATGTAGTCACGTACCCATTGAAATCTTGGAATTTTCTTGTATATTAGAAATTGTAAAAAAATAAAATAAAATTTTGGCAAGTAATCGGTGTAAGGGGTTTGTTCTATAAACTAGTTTGTAAATTCTGATCAATAGGTTCGGGTTTTAAGTTGGTACATGTTGGCAGGAATCAGTATCGCACGTGGATTCGGCCACATTGTGTTCATGGGCTATGTTTCAAACTACTTAATTCGATCCTCAAAGTTGGGAATACAGATTGGGGTTGTGGGATCCATGGGACAGGGAGAAGCAGCCCTGGTTTGAACTTCGTTAGTCTTGTCAACCATTCATGAGCAAGTCCCAAGCGGAGTGAACATTTTCAATCTGTTTTGGCGTCGGAGTCCTGAATCTAACAATAATTCTAAGTATATGCCAATTCATAAATGTTTCGGACAATCGTGTGATTATATATATACAACGATGAGACAGAACCATAAGACAATAACGAGTTCTATACGTATATGCACTAAGTCCTTCACAGTTTCTATAATGCTTTTATTGAGCTATATAAGTACATTCCAGACGGGATGGTTGTACATTTGCTGCTAGGTTGATAATAATGTCCATTATGCACATTCACCCAGGATGGGCTGCAAATTGGGTCTCTCTCTGTTTTTTTTTTTTTTTGTGGTCTCAATCATGTCCATTCCGCAGCATATTCATGTCTTTGTCATGCGTCCCTTCCCGTTTAAAATGGGATTTGAGTCCAATCCAACACTGGTAATAATCATGATCCATGAAGGGGGACTCGAGAGCCCATGGGCAGATGCGGGGGATTAAATACGATTCAAACATAAAAGCCATGGTATCGGTTATTCTGTAAGGCCCTGCCTCATTTCCACGTGCAATGGTTGCCTGTGCATCAAAAAACAGGGACGTGGTTACTGGTTAGAACAAAGACTATTCGTTGACCATCGATGCGGGTGTTGACTGTTGAGTCCAAGCTTGGATTGCTCCATTGTTATTTGTCACACTCAAGGTTTCAAATAGGAGGGAGGGAGAGGGAGAGAGAGAGGCTAGCCATAACTTTGGGTTGTTTATAAGACGAATACCTCATATGACTTGGTATCAGGACCATGGGGGGCCATGCAGCTATGAAGGCTTGCACCACCTGGGAGAAACCCATCAGCTTTAGCCTGAGAACAAATTTGCGTAATAGTTATGATCTGTGACAGACACACACAATACACATATATTGACAGATCTCAACATGAGAATGACCCTAAAATTCGTTGGTTTTCGAGGAGCATCTGCGGATAGAAATGGCTACTATGCATTTAGAACCACAATACAATGATGTTATTCATTTCAAATTCCAATGGCATTAGGAAAAGAAGCTTGACATTTAAATCTTTTTCTGCAGTCTCTTTCTCTATTCATATGAAGGGTTTTTCCTTTCTTTTTTACATTTGGTACTCCCATTCAAAGTTCGATTCCAAAACATATTGCTTTTTCCACTCTCCATACAAATAAGTTTACGAAGAGCTTAGCAGTTTTAACTCAAAATTTTTACCTCATATCCACCATGAATGAGGCCCATGAATTCACTCATACAATTGCGATGGTAATACGGAGGCCGGAAGGTATGCTCAGCAACCACCCATCGAGGAGGGAAAATGACAAAATCAATAAGTGCCACACCGGGTTTGTCAGATGGTGCTGTCAATACTACATTACAGTAGCAAGATACCAATAAAGATTATTAATCCCAAGTTATGATTGAACAGTATAAAGGTTATTACCCAAACAAATTAAAACAAAAAACAAAAAGCTATGTTCCCATTAAGCATACCTGTATTTATTGATGGATCACCATGATCAATTAAAACAGTATTGCAAGGGCAGAACTTACTTAGATCATACTGCAAGTAAATAATATTTTACTCCAAATCAGGTCCACAAGGATTATCATAATTGCACACAGAAGTATTCAGTCTCCATGTCTTATCAGTGGGATTAATTCTTTAGCAGTAACACCCACCTTATATGGAAAGTAGTTACCATGCCAGGCAGCTACATTGAAGGGAGAAAAATCTTGTCTTGCAGTAAAAAGTTCACCACCAAACTTCTGTACAATAGTGTAGCCTGGGCAAGAACTCTCTTCAAACCAGGCCACAGGAGCTAGAAAATCCCTTGGAGCAGCCAGACCATTAGCACCTACATGTAATCAAAATTGCAGCTCCACATAATGAATGTTCAACAAAGTAATTTACTCATATGGTTTGAGTAACAAATATTCCAGATTTTGTTCACACATGCCACGGCTAAATGAGAGATTGGGTACCTATGGGCCCAAGATCGGGAAGTTGAAAATGGGTTCCAAAAACCTCAGCAACATAACCACGTGTTGGGCCATCAGGTACATTAACAGAAAAACGAAATCCTTGAGGTAAAACGGCAATTTCACCAGGGGAAACTTGCAATCTCCCACATTCGGTAGTGATCCATAGCCCTACAAAACCAGAATAGTGCATTTAAGCTTACAGGCATGAAGGCATGCATGACTTTTATTCAATTCACGTTTAAAAAAAATCGTTCAAGGGGGAATTTACTATTTCTCATCCAAAAATCAATATTTTTCCCTACATCTCCTTAATAGAGGGGAATTTGTGTTTCAGGTGGGACCTCTACAAATTTTACCCCTTCCTAGTCTTTCGTGATAGATAGCTTTCCAACAAGGCAGCAGGGCAAATATATCTAAACAAGAATGATCCAAAGAAACAATGCCTTTCAAGGGATCGCAACAATCACTTACTTCCTTCTTGGGGGACTATCAAGAAGTCACCATCAGCATTGCAAAGGGCACAGTTATCCATCGATTTATTGGCCATGTACCTATACATTGAGTTCCTCTGTTAATCAGGTGAACATTATAACCTCCATAGTTTCTTTTTTTTTTATATGTAAACCTCCACAGTTTCAAGTAAAGTTGCATCAAATCTAGTCTCAACAGAAAGAAAGTGCAATTTCTGAATCCGGTGATATCTTCCAACAATATTTCTACTGTAGAATCTTTCAAAACTTTTTTTTTTTTTTTGGATCCGTATATAGAATCTTTCAAAACTTGAAATGAAGATGGCCCGAAGTTGAAAAAATGGAACAGACAAACTACATTGAAGCATTTCTTACACCACACTAAGGTATCATGATAGTAACATTATAATGGGACATTGGGCAAATGAACCAGTCGCTAGTTGTCACTGAGCATATACAAGTAAAACCCACTAAAAAAGAACATATTTTTGTCACATTAGCATTTTAACACCACTTCAATATTTTCATGGTAAACTAACTAGTGACACTTGGGAGAAGTATCTTTAAAGTTGCGACACCAGTTCAATTATGTGTTTACATCACCATCTAGACAGTGGCAGATCCTCTAAAGATTAAATTCATCAAAAGCCAGCTCTTTGATAGCTTGGAAATCAAATTAAAACCCAAAGAAAGCTTAAAATCATCACAAATATATTTTTTTCCCACTTTTCACAAATTCTTAATCTAGAATTCAATGCTCTTTCTTATTGTAGAGATAATGATAATGAAAACCAGACCATAATTATAGCTAACATGAAAGCACTTGTATTCAATGGTTTTCGTAACACTAACAGGTTGATCAATGTCAATTGTAGAAGTGGCTGTCACACTAGATTACTCCTAATTTTCGTTTCACTATCAGAGATTCAATCGAAGATACTATATCAGGAAAAAAACTGGCATAGTTGGATGGAGTGCATCAAATAGAAAACTATAGAGCGCCAATTACATGTGAACTGCAAATCCATGGCGTAGGAGTGAACTGCCAGCCCCACATACAGTATATAACCCATCAATAAAATCTGTTGGTAAGTGGGGAATATCTGCAGGCTTCCATCGTAGTTGAGTTGGTGTGGTTGAACTGTTGGACTCATTAAATTCGCTCACGAGCTTCCCATGCCCCGGGACGCGAGGTTTAAATGGTTCATGCGTAACTGATGGTTTGATTCGATAGAGCCAACTATGGAAAGGAAAAATAAACCAAAAAAAACAAAAAATCAACAGCAGAATTATGAATACTAAAATTACGTAACCTGAATCACATAAGATATAGCTTTGGTGAGCTTGAGCGGTCCTCGAATAGAAATAGACGATCAGTACAAAGCTAAAAGCCCCCGAGTAAATCGGTAATTTATCCCAAACACAGAAAAGAAAGAAAGAAGAAAGCCATACATATGAGGCTCAGAAGGAAAAGTAGCAGTGGACGTTTCTATTATGGAAAAAGTGATAAGTAGGGACCTGCGGAGGTTGAGCTTGCGGGGCGAGGTAAAGGAGGTGCCGGATATCTGCTCGGCGTAGAGGCCGTAGGGGCAAGTGAGCGGGCTGTTCTGACCCTCCGGCAGAGCTCCGGGGATCGCCTCCGACACCAAGTGGTTGCCGAACCCAGATTGGTACGACAGTTCCGGGGGGAAATCTGGGCCGTCGATTTTGCTGACCGGTTTGGTCTCCATGTCTAGTCAATCCTGCACAGCACAAGATCAAATGAACGGAGATGATGCAATTTATTCCGATTTGGAGGGGAAGAGGGATGACGTTGATGACGTGGCAAGATTGTCACTGAAATAATATTAATATATATATATATATTTTTTTGTGTTTTGGATATATTTAAATAAGAAAAATATAAATATAAATTATTGTTATTTTTAATTAGGCCTGCAATCTGAGCCCAGAACATAAAGCAGGCCAGTCCACTTCACAAACGTGACATATCGAAGCCCAAACTCAAAGTAACGAACAACGAACGAACGAACGAAAGAAAGAAGGCGACAGTGCATGTAGTCGTTGGCCACCTCCCTGAAATTTGGTTCTCTCGCTCTCTCTCTCTCTCTCTCTCTCTCTGACGTTACGTAGAAAAGTAGTTCCATTGATGTCGGAGAGGACGTTTGCGTCTTGATCATCCGAGAATAAGATCGGAACGGAATAGGAATAGAGAAGTAATGGCGGCGTACAGAGCGGAGGACGACTACGACTACCTGTTCAAGGTGGTATTGATAGGGGACTCTGGCGTGGGAAAATCCAACCTCTTGTCTCGTTTCACCCGCAACGAGTTCAACCTCGATTCCAAGTCCACTATCGGCGTCGAATTCGCCACCCGCAGCGTCCGTGTAGACGACAAGATCGTTAAGGCCCAGATTTGGGACACCGCTGGCCAAGAAAGGTTCTCTCTCATTTTATTTTCATTATTTCTTTAGAATTTGTGTTCCCTTTATCCTCTTTTTTTATTAGTTTCTTCTTTTTCTTTTTTTTTTTTTTTTGTGGGAAAAACGTGGGAAAGAGACGGAATTGTGGTTTTGAATTTGACTTTGGCGCACTGTTTGTTGAGAATGTTGTTTTCGGTTACAGTTGGGGTATGGAACTTTTTATTTTGTGTGTGGCATGTTTGATTGGTTGCAAAACTTGGTAAAATGGTGGAGGACTGGAATCTGGGATTCTTCTGTCCCGGATCTTAGAAGGGTCTGAAGGCGTTTGAGGTAAACCAGTCTTGGTATTTGAGTTTGCCGGAAATGTAGGGATAGAAATAAAATCGTGTTCTTGGGAAATTGTTTTCGTTAATATCAATTGACATCTGCTCATGAAGTTAAAATGTTTTTGTCCTTTGGTTGTTGATAAAATGCGGGTAAAGTTAAGGTATCTGAATCTCGGGTTATTTTTTTAATTTATTATTTACTTCTTTTAGTTTGTTCTCGAGGTTATGAGAGATCTGGGAAGCAGCATTTCCAAGTTAATGGACCTAGCACAAGTACTTGACTTGATTTAGCCGAGGGCTTCATTTTTTTGAAATATGTGTTGGGCAAAAGCATCTTTCAGGCGGTAGGATATTGATTGAGTAATGAAACCTAACAAGAGTAGAAGCTTCTAATAATGTTCGTAACTATTCAGTTCTCCAGCTTTTACTGCACCGATATTTAACAAATAGATAAAGGAAATAGAAGATGAATTTCAATTTGAGTCAGATTTCAAACTGGAAGAGAAGGATATTATGCAGCTCTCTCTATTGTATATGTAGCTTACCGTAGGCATGCTAAATCCTGTTACTCTTATTGTTCAATGCAGAAAAGGGTCATCTTCTTTTCTGAAACTTCTGCTCTCACGTGATCTTCTCAGTCGTAATGTGAAGTCCTGAAATTATAGTTTGATTTACTTAATTATGTTCTTTACCACATAGGTACCGTGCAATTACTAGTGCTTACTACCGAGGAGCTGTGGGTGCATTGCTTGTCTATGATGTCACCCGCCATTTGACATTTGAGAATGTTGAGAGATGGTTGAAGGAGTTACGGGATCACACAGACTCCAATATCGTGATAATGCTTGTGGGTAACAAGGCAGATCTGCGCCACTTACGTGCTGTATCCGCAGAGGATGCTACAGCTTTTGCCGAGAGAGAGCGCACCTTCTTTATGGAGACATCTGCCCTGGAGTCTTTGAATGTGGAGAATGCATTCACCCAAGTTCTAACCCAAACATATCGAGTAGTGAGCCGGAAAGCACTTGATATTGGAGATGATCCTACAGCCTTGCCTAAAGGACAAACCATAAATGTTGGAACCAAGGATGATGTTTCTGCTGTTAAGAAAGTTAGTTGCTGTTCTGCCTAATTATAGATGGTGATAGATCAAGGAGTCTAAACCTATCTTGCTGCGCTTGAAATCTGAGGTTTCCACCCACAACTCAGGGATCTTCCCACCAAAATTTTCACTTTTCCGATAGTGCTTGAGCATGTCTGAGGTCAGTTTTAACGTTTTACATCCATAGAAATGTTGACTGTCTTTTCCACTGGTATATTGTTTAAATTCTCAACTTTTGTGAAGTTTTTCTTGTACTTGGTTGTTTTAGAATTGAAAGACATCAGAGGCAAATTCAATTTTGCATCTGATAAATGATTTAGTTGTTTTTATTGCTGGATGACAATGAAGATGACGGGCTGGTTTCGTCTTTTTATGTGTAATGGTGTAGTCAGTTTTTTATAAGAGGAAAAGAGGAGGATATATTTGATTTTTTGGCAATTTTGCTTCTTGCATAGTCACGTGCCCTATATAAATCAGTTTAATGAACAAAAAAAGTAATGAATTTCATTCCGATCCAAGTCATAATTGGACAAAAAGTCTCTACAGCTGTTGTCAAGACAGGAACCACTGGGCCATTTTCCAGAAACCAGCATATAAATGAGTTGGACATGCAACTGTTACTCCTCCATGCTAACATATGAAACAGGATCTCAACTTGATGAGGCAGCTAGCTTTACAGTGAAAATCTTTCAAACCATCTCCCCATTTTTAACATTTATAACTCATTCCTTCGTGTGTTCAGTGCTGTAGATTTGCACATTGGGCAGACATTCCTCACGCGCACCCACTTCTTTAAGCAATGTGCATGATACTCGTGCCCACAATCAAGGGTTGCAATCTGCTCTTGATCCTTGTATTCATGCTACAAAATCAGATAAATTAATACAATATCCTGATATATTTGAGTTGGACTTGATAATTCCGGGATAGATTATTACAGAAATATGAGCCAGATACAATTCAAACTTTGCCATCTCTAAACTCTGTTTCAAAGTATACCTGGCATATAATGCAAGATTCGGCTTCCTGATGCACAGAAGCAGTCTCCCCCGGATTGATAATAGGAGCAGATGATACATTAGTTCTTGTCCTCAACTGTCTAGCGATAGTTTCCTCCGACAACTCGTCCTCTTCATCGGAGTCCTCTTCCATCAATGCAAACAACTCCTGTAGGAAATAAGAATTTCAAGTCAAAGCTTTTATAGATGTCTGCAAAATTTGTTAAATTCAAAATCATAGAGAGCAAGGTCTTTTTTAATATATGTCTATACATATATATAATATATAATGTCAATGTTTCTAGATCAATGCTACCCACTTGCCCATGTAGCTGGTTTTCAGTGACTGTCCATTTAATTTATTGTCATAGAAAACCACATAAAATATTTTTAGCTTACCAATGGCATTTGCACTACATTCAACCATACCTCATTGCTAGAGTCAGTCAAGTTCCTCAGTTGATATAATTGTTGCAGCACTAGCAAATCAAGTATAACAGTTTCCTACACATTAACTCTGACTGTTTAACAAACTTGCAAAATACTTCATTCCAAAGAGAGACAGAAAGAAGATGAAATATAAGAGAAAATATTACATCAGCTGGCAGAACTCTCATGGGTGGTCGGCTGCTATGTCTAAGAGTTGTCTCAGGCGGGATTTCCCTTCTATGAGGACAGTATGTCTGAGGCCTAGTTGGCGGAATAGATCCGCGATGCCTGAGAACCATCTCCAAATTGTTCCGAGCAGGCCTTAGAGTGCTTCCTGAAGAATTCGTAGCAACTCTACTTGAAGCTGCAGCTACCTGCTGGTGAGAGTAAATATTTTGGCCTCTCACTCCTCGCATTTGTGGGATCATATGGTGATGATCGTGGTGCCAATTGTTGGTGGAAGGATGAAGATGACGGAAACTATTCTGGTGAGAGTAAATATTTTGGTCTCTCACTCCTTGCATTTGTGGGATCAAAGGATAATAATAATGATAATCATGACAATCGTGGCACCAATTGTTGATGGAAGGATGAAGATGATGGAAACTATACAGGTGAGAGTTAGTATTTTGGCCTCTCAATTCTTGCATTTGTGGGCTCAGATGATCGGGGCGCTGCCTGTTGAGGAAACCAAGGGTACCTCTACTGCTAGCTGTGTGATGATATCTTCGTACACCCTGCAAACTCCAAGTCCCCATAGAACCTTCAATGGAATTGCTGCCTGTGAAGATTATGATAAAGAAAACAAACGCTGTAAGAGTGGCTTTAAATAGAAACAACCATGCTCGTGAGAATAAGCAGCATGTTATCTATATGAAAGCGGCGGAAATGCTTTCACAATCAAAGATACAGAACCCGACAAAATCCTCAAAACAACTTCAAAAACTGTTTGCTAATTCCATCGTGTAAGCCAGATAACTTGTTGCAGACCGTTGAGTGATTTGAGTTTCTCGACATAAAATATATGCCATTGGTAATCCTACAAACTTACGTGACTTCATGTAATCCATCAGATCAGCATTACAGTAAAAGTAATTTTACAATCTGACAAACTATATAAAGCTACATTAGTTTATGAGATTACTTTTATGTAATTAATTTGTGGCTAAAGGGAAAATATGATAAGGAATCAATGACTTACCATTAATAGAAGGTGTTGCAGGAGTCTGGTTCGTGGCTGAAGTACCTTCGTGGGCAGAATTACTGCTCAACTGTCGGTCCGGTCGGAGAGTACTAGCTGGCTGAAAATGCAGAACCATATAATTTCCTGGAATCAAATGAGTATGTTCATTCACCATAAGATGATTCATTTCAGTAGCGCCTGATCTGTATCTCAAGTGCCTACTCGAGAGTCCTTCCATGAATGATGGATCACCGATTTCTCTGTAATATTGAGGCAGAGCAAAAGATGCAGAGTCCATCACAGCAACTCTATCAGCATCAGGATGCCTTGTATTCGAGGGGCCAGCTGAAGAACTAGAGCCTGAAGATGAGTTACTATGTTGGATGGTCCCAGAAATTCGTTCAGAATATCTTATCTCGCATAGACTCCGGGTATTATCCAAAGAGTGACTGCCGTCCCTTCCATGTTCATCTGCAGAAACTCCAGTGAATCCATAATTGCTGGAAGATGGCAATTGACTGGAGGCCGCATGCCTTTGTGAAGCAGCCCCAAGTGAGGATATCATGTCAGAATGATAAAATCTGGTTGGAGGTGCCCCGCCTGTACCAGGATTACGAAGATTCTGAATTTCGTCGTCCCAGTACGGCGCTGCTACATATTGGACGCCAGCATTGGCTGTGTTCTCCGAAGCTGATACCGCTGGTTGGATATTAGGTTGTGCAACGTTTTCATTACCTGTGTTCTGGCCATGTAGACCCGACTCAAAACCAGTCATCTGATTAGTAGATGGAATAGTTCCTCGCC
The DNA here is from genome assembly GCF_001411555.2 of Juglans regia. Classification (NCBI taxonomy): domain Eukaryota; kingdom Viridiplantae; phylum Streptophyta; class Magnoliopsida; order Fagales; family Juglandaceae; genus Juglans; species Juglans regia. The sequence continues at coordinate 22,149,659 of NC_049909.1, forward strand.
CCATGTTGAGTACCAGCTTTCATTCCACAATACTGACAAAAGTCATTCAGGTCATCGGAATTAGGAACCATAATATAACAATAACAATAATTATTGGTAAATAATAACAAAAATTTCATGCGCTGTTATTTATTTACAGGAACACAATCTTATATAAAAATTTATAGCTTCCTCTGTAAAGCTTTCTTGTTGAAAGATGTACTACTTCGTACAAGGAATTCCTTATTTCCCAAACATTGGGATTAAAAGATGTACTTTTGTTCTTTTTCTTTTTAAAAAACCCCGGGAAGGAAGAAAAAAACCAGAAGCAGAGAGAGAGAGAGAGAGTTCAGCCTGAAATGGCATAAAGATCCTGCTATAATATCTAAATCCACAAACATCTACTTCTGAACGATCTCGTCCAAATCAACAAGAAAAGCATCCATAAAGAACCTGCTCTCTTTATATCCAATCAAATCTTCTCTTCTCCACAGTATTTACTACGTTATCATGAGCTTTCAAACTGATCCTACATATCCGTTTGACCTCGACAATCCACAAATCCCATGGCGAGTTTTCAGATGAATAAACTTCAACAGATCTTTAAAAAAACCAAGATAGAAGAAGTCTTCATACGGTTTCTACCAAATTCTTTATCCTTTACAATCTTTAACAAAATGAAATTTTGTTCTTTTTCTTGCTGAAACCCCAGAGAGGGAGAAAAATCAGAAGCAGAGAGAGAGAGAGAAGAGAGTTCTACAGCACATCGGTCTACAGTGGCATGAAGATCCTACTATAGTATCTAAATCCATCCATCCAAATAAGCTTTTTCTCTCCACGAGTACTTACTTGAGTTATAGAACTGATCATTCTTATCCTTTACTTTGACCTCTATATACAATCCGCATATCCCATGACGACTTTTCAGACGAATACACTTCAACAAATCCATGACGAACAAAGAAAACAAGAAATAAATATACCGTTTCTACCAAATTCTTGATTACCCAGAAGGAAAAAGTTTACCATTCAATTTGAAAAACTTCCTTCACCACCCAACCAATGCCAGAGAAGGAGGGAGCCGAGAAAGCTGATCGCCCGTTCGTTCTTGCGTCGGAGATGGAAGCTAATGGCTGGGACGCCACACAATTGGCATCGTCCTCCAAGAAGTTGAGAACAAGGTGATTAGTTTATATTATACTACAGTCTACAACCAATACGAAAGCCTTTCCCACCAAAGTTCAGGTTTCGTGGGACGTAAATAAGAACGTTGGAATTAATTCTTTTTGTGTTCTATTTTATGGTTTGGGCCGGCCTTTCTGATGCAGCCCATCTGTAAATCATGTGGATCGGGTGGGTCTCTTCACTTTCCTGATACAACCCGTTTCTCTCAATCGAGGCGGACCAGATTCAAAAGCGACGGCGTTTCTCCAAGGCTGCAGTCTCAGACTCGCAGCCACAACGTTATTTGTCCACCGCCTCTGGGTCTAGGAGAAAGTAAAGAAACCCCATAGTAGTACTAGTAGGATATGGGAAGCCAGCTGAAGAATAAGCGGCTACACCTCAATCCCAACTGGGCTCAACTTCAACAAGTACCTCTCTCTCTCTCTCTCTCTCTCTCTCTCTGCATATAAACAAATATCTTTTCTCAGATCAAAATTCATGTTTTTGTTGTGCAGAAGCTGAAAAGCCATGACTCAAAACCTCAAAGACGCTCAAAAGGCTCACAAACCGAAAACCCGAAAACCATTCTGGGTAATATATTTGTTAACACTTCAAATACTGCTTTGCTTTGATTTTCTGGGTTGGTTTTTTTTTTTTTTTTTTTGAATATTCAAGCGTTTTATTAAATTCGGAATCGACCTGTCGCTTACTTATTTATGCTGCTTGTTGCTAATGCTGGTTGGTCTATATTCGGATTGTATTTTTTGTTCCTTTTACTAAACATAAATTAGTGGGAGATTTTCTTGTGGCTAACTTTCGGTCAAAGTTTATTTTTTTATGCTATAGGACTGTTTGTATTCAGTTTTGTGGAAATAACTTTCTTGCTTCCGATGAAATAGAGTCGGTTGAATCTTCCATTCGGAAGCAAACACAAATAAATATTGTATAGAAACCATTCCTCTGTCTCAGTTCGAACGTTCTTTTGCTAAGACTTCTTTTCACAGGGAAGCGTAAGGAGAGGCCAAATGTAGAATTGGACGATTCTCCGATCAATCCTCTCGCTCCAATTAATGATGATATCAGGTGCTTCTTTATATCTATTTACTCTGATGCTCAATTTTATTGCAGTAAAATGTGGGATATTTTCATTACTTGGATATGTTATTGTTTCTTTAAGGTACCCAAGAGCTTGTTTCCATGTTGTGGCTTTCCTTTATTTAGGATAAAGAGACATTGTGACTTATTATTATTATTATCTCCTGGCGATCTATTTATTTCTGTTCTTTTATCATGCTATAGCAATGTTACGTTACATTGCAACTTCAAACCACAGTACCATTGACGTGAAATATTTTCCCACTACTTTGAACACCATCAGGATATCTCCTTTATTCTTCATGTGAAAGCTGAGTTAGGTGGGGTTTGGATAGTGAGATGAGATGAGATGGTTTTAGATGAAAGTTGAAAATTGAATAAAATATTGTTAGAATATTTTTTTTAATATTATTATTATTTTGGGATTTGAAAAAGTTGAATTTTTTTATTGTATTTTATGTGGAAATTTGTGAAAATTGTAATGATGAGATGAGATGGGTTGAGATAGTTTAGTGTAGTCTGTAACCACTCTTTCTGTAACCCCCTTTTTTCCTTGTTTCAACCGACACATGCCTTACATTTTCAATGATTTTCAGTGTAACAGATGTGGTAGCCATGGATTGTGAAATGGTCGGTGTTAGTCAAGGAAACAAAAGTGCCCTTGGACGAGTTACTCTGGTATTCATTAGTTTCTCTCTTTGTGTTTCTTACTTTTTGGTCTTTAAATGACTTCCATCTCTAAGATCGGTAATGCGCCCTACACTTGTCACAAATTCTTACAACTATTTTTACAACCCAGTTTTAAATGGAAGGCAGATATGTAAAATCTGAAATTCAAATGAGATGGGAAACTCAAAAGGATTAGTATTGGTGGTAATATCACACTGGCTGGTTGTAAATGGATTGTAAAATAGTTGTATCTGTATAATTATTCCTAAGGAATACACTGCTTTGATTATCATTGAGACACTATTTGGGCCTTTGTAGATGTTTCCTCAAAATAGTCAGTGACTTCACATCTGCTGACTTTCTTTTTCTTGGGAACTCTAATTTAGGGTTCTTGGTTAACTTCTATGTCATATATACATATAGTCTTTTAAAGAATGGACTCTCTTAGATCTGAAGATGCAAAAGCAAAGGGACAAGGAAATATATGAAAGAGAAAGTATTAAGGCAGTGTTGCTTTTCTGGACCTTTGATGGTTATAGACAGTGAAACAGGCAGTGTCTCTTGCTTGGAAATCTTTTTTTGTTGAGATTTCATAATGGGAAAGTAAGATAAAAAGGAAAGTTAAGGATTTAAAGAGAACAATGTCTTGAACAAGGTGAAGCTATCTCAAAGTTTTTGGCAGAAGCTTCAGGGTGAACACTTTGTGATCTGGAGAGATCTGATGGCTATGGTTCTGCAGAATTAGATCAGGTCTTTTTGCTGGAAAATCTGCTTTTTGAGTTTTTGAATGAGAGCAGGACAATGATGCTAGTCCTGGATTTTTAGAACTTCTGAGACAAATTGGTTGATATCTTAAAATTTTTTGGCAGTCTTCACCCATTAGGGTTAGCAAATGAGAAGTAACCCTCTTCTTATGGTGATATGTGCAGTATATCGTGACACATATACTTAAGCTTGAATTCTTGGAATATGTTGACTTAAAAAACTCTTTGAATTCCTGTAGCCTACTAAGACTACAACTCCTGATTTGAGTAGAAAAACTAAAGGCTATCTAGTTAGAGATCATATTTACGGTCATGCCTTTATGCCTTTTATTGTTATTGATTGCTTTTAGTTAATGGCAGGTTAATACATGGGGAAATGTTGTGTATGATGAGTTTGTTCGCCCAGTAGATCGTGTTGTTGACTTCCGAACTGAAATTAGTGGCATTCGACCCCGAGATTTGAGGAAAGGTTGAATCTCTTTTTTACTTTGGAGTTTTAGAAACATTTTGAAAATTGTAGCACTTATAAACTCCTGGATTACCTGTATATTTTGCCCTCCAATATTAATTGTTAAGTTTAATTTTGTTCTTTTATTTACTTGAGTACCATCCATTTGATGAGGCTCTTCCTGGTGAATTTTTTTTTTTCTGGAAAAAGAACTTTTCGGTGTGGGGAGAATTATACTTCCCCATAGCTAGTTATAGATGAATAATAAATTTCCTCCTATATTTTTGGTAAATTATACGCTACAGCTCAGACCAAAACTTTTTTTTTTTCCCAGATAAGAAGTTCCTTCATCCTAATTTTTAAGAGAAAAGTCATGCTTCTTCATCTCCTTTAGCATCTTAAACAAGTTACAGTGTCTCCCCACTCAACTTGTTCAAGCAAACCAGAAAGAGTAAACAATCTCTAGAGGCAATTTCATATATCATGGATAGGGCTGTTTGAAACTGACAAGTTAATGAAAATATACTCGATCTGCTATCTGATAATGGCATAGTGGCTGTTTGAATACCTATTTTACTTGGTCTTTACAAGAAGGGATGATTGACATGGGAGGAATTGTGAAAAATACCAATTGCTAGAAATGTTTGATATTTCCACTTCTCAAATAAATAAAAGAAGGCCCTCATGCATGCTTATAATATTCTCTTCAGCAAAAGATTTTTGGGTTGTTCAGAAGAGGGTGGCAGATATAATTAAAGGAAGGATTCTCGTGGGACATGCCTTGCACAATGATCTGAAGGTTGATATCTTGGTTGACTGTTGTTTTCTGTTTGATTAATTTTTTCTTGTGTTGTGGTATAAATCTAATGCCGCTGGATCTTTCCTGGACAGGTACTGCTATTAAGTCATCCTAAGAAGGACCTGAGGGATACCTCAGAATACCAGCCTTTTCTCAGGTACCACTTCACCCCACTCCCCAATTTTGTATCTATTGAGAGCATTGTTATTGACATCCTACCATATGCGATATCTCCTAATAACTTAATTTGTGAGGCTATTGAATCAGGGAAGGTGGCAGAAGAGCACTCCGGCATCTTGCAGCACAGTTTCTTGGTGTTCAGATCCAGAATGGGGAGCACTGCTCTGTTAGTTCTCTAATCTTGTGCTGGTGATAATTTTTTAACATTTTGCTAGTCAGTATTCAAATTTGTGTGCTTATCTCATTGCTAGACAATGCATATGCAATATCGTTGATGGGGTAATGCTACTGATGTCATGACTCCCAGGCTTTGGAGTGTCACAGGCTTCCCTAGTTGTAACTTGAGCTAGTGTCTACAGAGCCGGCTCTTCCATTAGGCGACTTAGGCAATTGCCTAAGGCCCCTAGTGGAAGAAGGCCCCCCAAAAAAAGTTCTAAAGTAGAATTTTTTTCAAAAGAAAAAAAATATCCAATTAAAAAAATTAATTAACTCGATAAGAGAACATCAAAAGTATCAAATAGATATTATATATGTCATTATTAGTTTTAAAATTATCTCGTATAATAATTATTTCAAGTGCTCTCCATATAAGAATACACTTCTCTTTCGTCATTATTAGTTTAATATATAATGTGAAAATTATAAATAGCAAAATCTAATTTTCTGAGTGTTCATAAATTTTTTTTTTGTATGATCCTTTGAAGAGGCAAGAGCCCACTTTTTCCCAAATGTGTAGTTATTTATAGAACTCTGTTAATAATAATGATTATAATTGCTTCTAGGACTCTTTTAAATAGTAAGAATATATCATAATATCTGTGAATAGTAGTGAAATAATTCGAGCTAAGATGTTTTTATTGAGTTTTGAGAAATGAGAGAGAAAAAGTTGAATTTGAGAATCTCTGAGAATACTTGAAAATAATTGTGTTCCCAAACGACCCCTAAGATTCTAGAGCACGTCTTGTAAAACTAGATTTGATAAAATCCTCTCTAAATCGGAATTTTCTAATAAAGATTAAGTCGGTTATTAGTTGAAAACGTAGTATAAAGTCTTAATTAGTAATTTTACTTGGCAAACGATAGGAATTATTTTTAAATAAAAATGTAATGTAAAAAATAAAATTATTTAATTTTACTTTCTAAAATTTAAATAAATATATATTTAAAAAAAAAAAAGAAAAAAAGAAAAAGAAAAAGAAGAAGAAGCTCAATCAAAATTTTAGCCTTAGACCCCCCCTAACCTATTGAGCCGGCCCTAGCCAGTGAGCATCTTTAGAAAAGAGGGAAGGCCAATTATCCAGTTTTGCTTCATAATCCAATTTTATGATCCTGCCCATATTATTACTGCATCAGCTTCTTGGCGAAGAACTTTGCTGAAACTTTGAAATTATTGAGCGAATATAATTGACTTTATTGTTTAGATACAAGATGCTCGTGCTGCAATGCTGCTTTATCAGAAAAACAAAAAGAAGTGGGAAAAAAGTGTTAAAGATCAAATGCATCTCAAACAAAAACAGAAGAAGCGCAAGCAGAAAAAGAAAATAAAGCAAGGAGATGTTACAATTGACAGTGTTCCGACTGCATTGTAGCAATTGCTGCCTGATGATACTTGATGCTTAGTTCCCCGGATCGTTTCGAAACTCGATCACTAAAATCAAGCTCACTTCAAATCCACCGGCACATTGTCCATGATGTTGAGAAGGAAACTCGAAGAGGATACAATACCTAGCTACTAGAACCAATTCCATCCAACACGTCCAGGGGGATACACTTTAGTCTCATTATTTCGGTGGCAATCTTGCATGTTGGAAAACTATTATCTTATTATCATTGGTGAGGAAATGTCAAGTGTTTTGAATTTTGTTTTTTTTAGGCAGTAGAGATGCATTCATTATACTCTGCTGGTGAGAAATTTATGTACCCAAAAGGATAGATGCGATTTTCTCAAATTAAAAAGAAAAAAACAGGGTTGTAAAATAATTTCTACATTTATTTACCTTATTCTTCCTCGTGAATATTTATTAGTTACATCTGAGGGATAAAGCTTTCGCTTTGTGAGGATTGGTGCGATAAAAATCGAATCTTGTTTATATGAAAAGGCTGATAGTAATAGATGGCCAATGAAAAAACTATATTCCAGCATAACCAAACAGGGAAGAAAGAAAGAGGAGGAGAAAGAGTATTCCCCCACTTTTAGCGACGCCTGAAATTCGTAACAATGGCGCGTCGACGTGAAGCGAAATGCCGGTGCACAAATTAAATAAATAATATCGAATGAATTAGTGGAGCTTTCAAATATAGGAGCAGAAGTTCGAGAGCCGAGACGGGAAGGCAAAAAAATCCAGGCCACCGGAACCTACATCAAACTCCCTCTCTCTCTCTTTTCAATTCGCAGCCGAAATCTTCGGACTCTGCTTCAAATATGGGAAGAGGAAAGTTCAAGGGCAAGCCCACTGGTCACCGCAACTTCTCTACACACGAAGAACTCAGTAACCCTCTTCTCTCTCTCCCTCCCTCCCTCCCTCTCTCCCCTCCCCTCCCCCTCTCTCTTTGTATGTGTGTGTATGCATGTATGTACGTATAAGGTTTCAGTTCTGCTCAAATATTACATCAGATCCACCAAAATTTTGACTGTTTTTTTTTCGTAACGAATTTGGCGTAACTATTGCCATTTTATTTTGTATAATATATTCGGAATTATGAACCATGGTCATTTCTTCAATTAAATTTTTAAAGTTACAGATTTGTAAGATCAAAAATTTTATATTCAGTCGTACGTACTTTATTAATGTGATTTGTTGAATATTTTTTTTAATATAAAATAATTGTTTTAACCAATCTTATAGGTAGAGGATATAAAGAATATGTAAAAATAAATGTATATAGCAGAACTCTTGTAACATTATAGCTTGAAAATTGTGGAGGCTCATTAATTTTGGTAATAGGTTGGTGGAAGTTGGTCGTTTAGTGTTCACAGCCCATTTGACCGAATCAGTTCGCTATATATGTACTCTCTCTCTCTCTCTGTACACCATTCAATTAAAAAAAAACAATGGTTGGATGTGCGGCCATTTATTCTTGAGTGGTTTGGGGTTAGTGAGTTAATTACAGTCTTATGAGGGTATCTGTGAGCCAGTGAGAGTGATTTTTAACTAAATGATTTTCTGAAGAAGGTTGGTTTCGACAATTTTTTAGAAGTTATTCACCAAAAGATTAATAAATAAACTATTGGTTTTCTGTTACTTTTATTAAATTAGAATTTGATGAGATTATTCACTTTCTTGACTCCATGTGCTTTGCGTTTGTACTTCTAATGGTTGCAGTTTCCGGTAGCTCGTCCCGCCCACGAACTTTTAAGAGGGTATATTTTATATTACTAATGTAGCTCTTTTAATTAATATCTAACATTGTTCATGTCATTCTACTCTCATGATTGACAAAGTACTGATGTTTGTGAGCAATCTGAATCCTGATGCACTCAAGAAGTGTCTTGTTGAAACACTACAGTTATGGTGCACTGATATTTTCATCTTGGCTTCATTATTTTCCAAATGAGCATGGAGAAAAACTACCAGCAAGAACTAAATTTCTCTGTGGTTGTGACATGTCAATATCGAGTAGTGATACACTAACAACTCATCTACAATTTGTCTACTACTTTCTTATAAAATATAATTTTTTCAAATTTTAGATACATCAAATCAAAACCAAAAAGCAAATCAAATTTGAAAAAAATATTATTTTATTCAGTAGTAGTTTAAGAGTAGTAAATTAGTTGGTAGTTTATCATTTCTCGTCAATATCGGTCCCACTCCTCTCCCAGACCCCCCCAAACTTTTCCCTTTTCCTGCCGAAGGGGCAATTTTTTTTTGTTCTATGATATTCCTTATGCATACTTCGAGAGCAAAATTTTCATCTCATGTAGACTCTCTCATCAGTTGGACCTGGCCTGTATTAGATTTTGACAATGTCACTAGCAGAAATTTAAGAGTTGGGTTTGTGGCTTAGCCTTTCATATAAGGAACTAACATTGAATGAGTGGAATTGGGGTTATGTCCCCTTCCTAAAAAAAAAAAAAAAAAAAATGAGGGTTATCAATAAAATTGGGGTTATGTCCTTAAAAAAAAAAAATTGAAAAAAAAAGAGAGAGAGAGAGAGAGAGGGGAAGCTACTTTGTCTAAGGTCATCAGGAAATAAGGTGTTTTTGAGATATTGGGGTAAATAGGAAATTCAGGCTTAACCTCAAAATAGTGTATCTTTTTCTGTTTCTTCTTTTCAAGATCTTATGGCACTACTTCCTCTTCCTGATTAGGTATCTTTTGTATACATCTTAAGTATACTGGGAAAACACTAATAATATTAGTATCTTACTTATAGAAAAAGCGCAAAGATCTATTTTGAGAATATAATATAGATATTTTTTTATAAGTATTTTGAGAATATAATATATGACTTAAAACAGCTAGTGTTTCTCCTTTGACTTGTGTCTATAGCATATTTGAAGATTATGGACTAGTTGACTTGCATGGTTAACAGAACTTCTGGCTGTACTTGTGTGTTAATGAGCACAAAAAAATAATAATAATAAAGCAAAGAACAAGATATTTTGAGTTAATTCGTGCTTCACTGGCTTTTTGCTTTTTCTATTTTGTTGCATGTTCAAAATAAGTAGTATTGATTGTTACTTGATTTCTGTGGTACTATTAGGAAGAAGTCAAAGAGGATGTAGAAGAAGGGTCTGAAGAGGAGATAGAAAAAGAAGAAGAACCTGAGGTCCGTGTACTCTTTGGCGCTTTAGTTTTAAGTGCCTTAATCCTTTTTATTCATATGATTATGTCTGCGTTCCTTTCTGGCTTGCTACTAATTAAATTATGACAGAAGCGGAAAGGCACCCTGGGCCTCATTGAGATTGAAAATCCCAATTTAGTAAAACCGAAGAATTTGAAGGCTGGAAATGTTGATGTAAGTTTAGCAGATTTCTTTCTTGTTTTGCTGCTTCTATATCTTGTTTTTAGATTAATGCAATGGGTGATATAAATCCATGTTGCAGATGGAGAAAACAACTGAACTATCAAGGCGTGAAAGGTTAGACATGCTCTTGATTTCCTTCGTCTAATGCTTCAAGTCACAGTACATTAAATGCATTTGGGTACCATTTGCTTTGTGAAACAGTCCTGCATTTTCTAGTTTCTACTCTAGACTCACTACGCTTCAGTGTGTCTTATTATTCTTTCTTCTTTTTCGAGTTTATCCTCTGGTTTTAAGGTTGTTGCTAAATCTGGTATATAACTGAACAGAGCTTCTGAAAGTGCTTCAGCTCCCATCAATGGGCATTGGAAAGATTTCAAATGCAATCTTCAGGCCTGTAGTTTGTGCAACTCTCAAAGTAAAAAAAAAAAAAAAAGTGTAACTCTGTAAAATTAACGCATTGCTTTGGACTCTGGTGATCTCTAGATTTTTTTATAATTAGCTTGTTACACCTTCCATATATCACTTGTGGTTATCACAATTTTGCACCTCCTGCACACAATCATGTGAAATCCCGAAGTTATTTTTTTGAGTACTGTGCTAAACATCTCTATAGAAACATTTCACCTTGTAGAGTAGTGATCATACTAATCATGCTCTGTAATTTTGATACAGGAATGTTGTATTTACATGCTTGCATGTTCTTTTTGGCACGTGGTTAAGATTTGTTGCTTTTGTATTTGGTTGGACGTATTCAATTATCTTGAAAGTCTTAATACCACATCAGTGTTGAACTCATATGGTGTAATACTTCAGTCTTTAATAGTTAGGATTGTTTCTAATCTTGTGATTAGAGTACTTGTGTATTTTTAGCCAAGAAAGTAACTGCTTTAGGTAATGAGTTAATGCTTTCATTTACTCAATTTCGCTATATTTATTTACAGAGAGGAGATAGAGAAACAAAAAGCTCATGAGCGATACATGAGGCTGCAAGAACAAGGAAAAACAGAACAAGCAAGAAAAGATTTAGGTGATTCATTTGAAATTGAAAGCTCTTTATCTTTTGTATGTTTGGTTTAGCACCCTGCTTCTGCTCTAATCCCACCTAGTCATATGGTTTGCCACCTTCACGAACCTTTGACTAAAACGCCCCGTTTCTTTCTTTTTGTTGTCGTTTCACTAAAATTGTTCTTGCAGAACGCTTAGCCCTGATACGGCAACAAAGAGCAGAGGCTGCTAGGAAGCGGGAAGAAGAGAAGGCTGGTATGATTCTTGTAGCCCTAAAGTCTTGTTACAGTCTGTCTTAACTCTTTGAGTAGCCCTCTTCTTGCTTTGCAATTCGTGATGCTTCAGTCATATTTACAAAAAAATGACTGATTGTAACTTATCTACTCTTGTCAGCAAAAGAACAGAAAAAAGGCGAGGCACGCAAATGAGAGATTATGAATAAGCCAAGCATATAAAATCTTGGTTGCTCTCTCTCTGAATATTTAACCCTTTTTAACCTGTACTCTGAAGCTATGAAATTCTCATAAATAGTGATGCAGTTTGGTTTTATGTCCTGATAATGTCAGAAAAATTGTAATAGGTCTTGTTTTGTTATGGATGAAAACTTGGTGTTGAACCATATTCTCTGTTGGCTTTATTCTTTTTAGACAGACCATGTACATATCTGATAGCTCCATCTAATTCTGGTCTTGCATGGCGGTTTCTTAGGTTATTTAAGTCAACCCTCCTCCCCCCCAAAAGTACTTGGTTCTTTAGCTGGCATTAAACAATGCTCTAATGTGATTAGCCATAGCAACTCTTGAGCCTTCATTGGATTTAAATAAATAAAGATAATTTAGGCGCAGCGTTGGTTGATCCTTCATCTAAACAAGTAGAATAAAGGAGAGTCCTTGATGAAGTTATGGGTGGCGGTACCCTCCAGAAACCCCCCACCACCACATTTGCTTTGTTTAGTTCAGAGTGAAAGAACCTGATTCCATCCTATTATTGAAGGAAATTGCATGTTTTGATACTCGTGTTACTTGGGTTAGACCCAAAAAAAAAAAAAAAAAATGCTCCATGCTTTACATTAAATAAATCTTATCCATTTCGCAATAAAAGTTGTTATTTACCATTAAAAATAAAAAATAGTAGGTAAGTGATATGTTTTGTGGGTGAGTAATGATCAGTGATTATTTGTTATATTTTACTTGCGGGTCAATTATTTAATGTCTTGTTAAGAGATGTTAAGAAGATGATTGAAAAAATATAATAAATATAATTTTTCTTTGCGGGTTGGAGAGGAAGGATCCACTTGAGTGAATGATTTTGTCTTTTAAATTCAATAATATCATGTAAATGATGTGTATTGTAAAGAGTTTTAAATAAAAATAAAATAATAATATAATATATAGAATTTTTTGAAATGAACATATTATAAGATTTATATCACATTTTCGGAGATTAGGCCATGTGGCCAATAATTCTCCTCTCTACTCACTCTACTTAATCCCATAGCTTCGGGAAAAAAACCAACCTAGACAACTTAAAAAGTCGTATTTGTGAAAAACGAGGATAAATATACTTGAAAGCTGGAAATATTGGATCACAGTAATTAATCTCTATTTCTCAATTTAATGGGATCTAACTCCAAAAATAAAATAAAATTTTGAAACTTATTTAAATAGTAAAATGATTTTAAATAAATTAAATAAAATATTATTAAAATATTATTTTTAATATTATTATTATTTAAAATTTTAAAAAAATTAAATTATTTATTATATTTTATATGAAAATTTAAAAAAATTATAATGATAATAGAAGTCGATTTTTATATCTAAACCATCCACTAGTTTTTTTTTTACGTTCGATTTCAAGGGAATGTGTATTTTTTTTTCATTTTTCTTAATTTATATATGGGAAAATAGTTTATTTTTTTCCTTATATTTCTAATTTTCTGGATAAGTGGTTTTTGAAAAAAAAAATATCTGTAAGCTATTGATATGACACGTGGTATAATTGGATAGGGACCTAAGAGCTAAGGCTATCCTAGAAACTGCAAGGCCAACCTCATTCATGAAATTGGCCGTACCAATTAATTGAAATTTGTTGAGCTTTATTTTATTGGTAGTACGGAAAAGTAACCTCTGATAAGTTACTTTTTATGTTGACGTGAATTCTGATGATAATATCAGAGCTAATATTTCTGTTTTTCTCTTTTAAATTGAAATAAAAATTAAATAAAATATTATTAAGATATTATTTTTATTTTAAAAATTAAATTATTTATTAAATTTAAAATTTAAAAAAATTATAATAATTAAATAAGATGAAATTAAATGAATTGAGATAATTTTACTATACAAATCTAACTTTATAGTTTATTGTTTAGAAAATTGAATAATATGTGTCTTGTTATTTTCTTTAAGTATACTAAGTTTTGAATTTTTCAAAATTGACAATATATTATAGGATTGTGTATAATATTAATAAGAAAATTATTTTTACAATTTTAAGATGTACAACGTCGGTGCACTTTCTTAAAAAAAAAAGCTCAATCTATAATTTATATTAAAAAAATTTATTTTTAGTAATCGACTTCACTATTTTTTAAAGAAAGTACAATATTTACACATTTTAAAACTAAAATTAAAAGAATAATAGTTACAGTCGTAAGTATAAAAGTGACTTGTAATCACTTTAAAAAAATTGAATAAATAAGAGACCGTGAAAATAAATTAAACTTTTAATAGTTGATCATATTTTTTTTAAAACGACTGTACGACACTTGCATACTCTACGACTATATATAATATTATTCATAAAATTATATATAAAATTTATATTTTTCATAATTTCAACAATGGATTAAAATCCAAACGTCCGCATCAATGAGAAACGCAATACAACTTTAGCGGTTAGATTTTACTCAAAGATGTTATCTTTAGTCGTACAAATTTTATAATTTATTATGTTAATTTTAGATTTTGATTAATTATATTTATGTATAAAATAAGAAACGACAATAGTTGCATGTTTCCCAATAAAATTAAATAACATAACATTATTTTCCACTAACTTTCAATAAAAACATGTTTTAATTCAAAAACACATTTTCATCTCCTCAAAGAATTTTCACGTTCCACCCACTTCTAGAAATTAAAAATAATTTATGTCAGAACTCATAAAAACGATCACACAAAAATTCTTCGGACTCCATTATTATCAAGAACAGGAAAAAAAAAAAAAAGTGGTGAAATATTTTTTATAAACATTTTTCAATAACCATGAATATAAATTTAATTAAAAATATTTTATTATTTACTAACTATTGTTATATTAGAAATAATTTTTTAATTCAAATAACAAATATATAATTATTTAAAATATATAATTTTCATTAAAATAATTTAGGGTTGTTTGAATAAAAGAACTATCTCATCTCATCTTATCATTATAATTTTTTTAAATTTTTACATAAAATATAATAAATAATTTATTTTTTTTAAAATTTTAAAATAATAATAATATTAAAAAATAATATTTTATTCAATTAATCTAAAATCATTTCATCTCATCTCACTGTACAAAACAGCCCTTAGGATAGGTTTGGGGGTAAGATGAGTCTCGTCTCATCTCATCAGTACATATTTTTCAAATTCTCATATAAAATATAATAAACAATTCAACTTTTCTAAATCTCAAAATTTTTTTTTTTAAATTTTAAGATAATAATAATACTAAAACATAATATTTTAAATTCTAAAATAAAATATAAAATTCTCATTCCACTGATCCAACCTGCACTTAATTTTAAAATAATATTCTTCATCAAAATCCTCAAAAAATGTCTTTTTCCCCTAATATAAAGACAGTGGACATTGTCCGAAACGGACCCATTTTCTCCACCCGTAGCGCTATAAAATACACAAACCGATTTTCTCTCTCCGAGACAATGCTTTCTTCATCTTTAATATTGATGTTCAATCTCTGAACGCTTTCATTCTTTCTCTTCCTCTGTTCGTAGATTGTCTCTCTTTCTTTCTCTGAGATCGTGGATCGCCCTCTCTACGATCGCAAGTGAGTATATCTATCCTGCGATTTCTTATCTTATCTTCAAAGTTTAACATGATCGGTTATAAAATACCAGTAGATATTTTTTGTTCTTTTTTTAATTTGATGTAAAGGGTTTCATTATCCTTTCATATATTTGGTTAACTGGAAACTGGGGAAAGAAGATGAATATTGAAAGTCTTTTTTTTTTTGGTTAAATATCGTGATCAATTTTCTTCTGGGTATCCCAGAGTTCAGGTATAAACCGTCTTAAGATTTCATATCTTTCTATGTTTTTTTAGTTTTTAAAGTTCCCTATAATCGTTCTAAAAATAACGTTAAATCTTTGAAAACTTTCCCTTTTGTTAGTATCAAATGATGGGTTTCATTATGCTCGCGTTTTTTTTTAACCGGGAAAACTGGGGGAAAGAAGAAGAAAGCGAAGGAAATTTGTATGCATAGGGTGATAAATATTCTTCTTATGGGTAACCAAGAATTCGGCAAAGATCATATCTACATTTCGTTACCTTTTATGTTTCTTTCTTTTTTAAAATTTTTAACATGATCCTTGACAATATAAGGTTAAAATTATATATATAAAAAATAAAAAAAAATAAAAAAGCTGTCTTTCAGTGCCTTTACCCGGCAACTGGGTAAAGAGTAAGGTCTCGTTTGGTTTCGTAGGACATCTCAGGTCATCTCAGGTCATTTCAGGTCATCTCACTACTATTCATTACTATTCAACAACTTTAACTCACAAATCTCACTACTATTCACAACTCATCTCATTACTATTCACAATCCATCTCAACTCATCTCAACTCATCTTCGAATCCAAACGTCTCCTAAGAAATTTTGAATATTGGTAAGTTTTCTTCTGGGTCTTTAAGAAATTGGAAAAAAGTCGTATGATTTTCTTTTTTTGTTATTTTACTTACATTTTACCGGAAACAAAGCGGCCAAGCGGGTTACTTTTGTTTTTCTCCTTTGGGTGAAAATCTACTTGCAATTAAACAATCGGGGTCAGTATTGGTTGATTACAAATACATGATTTTCAGTTGTTTTAACCTAGAATTTCTTAAAACCTTTCCTCTGCGGGTTATGAATGTAGATAGGAAGCGAGTGATCGTCCAGACTTTGTTTGGTAATTATGGGGTGGGTTATGCTAGTGAGGTTTACATCACAGGTGAGAGCGCTACTCTATTTGTTGGATGGTTCCGTTATCCAATATTATAGTCGAGAAATAGAATATTAGATCCTAGAAGTAGGCGTCTTAGAAATACTGGTAGGGGCAATGGGAGTTTGAGGTTATTTCTAGAAAGACCATGTTTAAGAGTAGTTATTTTTTATACACAATTTTTTGTTTGGAAGACTTATTCTGGTCTTGGTGGATTGTAGAATAAAAGTTTATGGTATCTATGATCTGTTTCAGAGTTCTATTCATGGTCGGTTGCATCATTACGGTTTTAGATTTCAGTGGATGAAGTGATCATTTACTTGTCTGTTGCGAGGAAAACATAGCCAAGCTATAACCAAGTAATTATGTTTACTGAAAGCAAAAATGGAGAGCGGCTTTATTTTGGATATAAATAGAGTTGGATCTATCTCGATGATTGACAGGAAACTATAGTTGAAGACTGTTGCTAAAACATGTGGGGAAATTTGCATTGTGACATCACATATTCTGACTATAAAGGTGAAACATGCTGAAGGTCTTTTTTTGCTTTGTAGTTTCTTTCCGGTGGTGTGTTTGTATGGTCAATCACCTGACAAGTTGAATAACAGCACATGCGTTTTTGTTGTTCTACTTTGAATCAGTGCATATTTACCAAATAATTTTAGTTTCTTTTGAGGTTCTATGGTGCATCTCCCCCCAGCCTGATGGATTTTCAATGTTATTGTGACAAGGTATTCAATATGGGGCATAGAAATATGCTATGCACTAATCAGATGATTGGTTTTGGATTGGATCAAAATGGCCAGAATTATCTCCGTTCAGAGCCCTGCATCCTTTTCGGGGCCAATACAAGTTTTGCACAACCCAATATCCGGAGTATGGTATCAGCTTCAGGGAACACGGCAAATGTTGACCTCCAATATGTAGAGCACTGTGAAAATGCTATGATCTATGCGATTCCACATTACAATGGGATGCAGCATCATCATAATCCTGATTTAGGTATCACACCTGCTGCCAACTTTTATTATTCATACATGACACCTTCATCTGGTGGTGGGGTAGTACCTGCTCCCCGAAGTCATGGGGCCTCAGGTCAGTTGGCATCTTCCAGCAATTATGGAGTCATGGGAGTTTCTGCAGATGAGCATGGAAGCAACAGTCATCTTGTGGATGACATCAGGGGTCCATGCAAGAGAAAATATGCTGAAAGAACTGCTGGGAGTTTTCAGCGTAATGATGCTTCATCAAGCTCTAGTTCTTCAGTTGCTCTCTTGAATTCAAGGCATCCTGATGGCGTTTCTGTAATGGATTCCTCATCTTTTGACCTGTCTCAGTACAGAGGGGTTGGTACTCCATCACTCATGGAAGTAGGACCCCAAAATAGTTTGGGAAACAGATCAGGTGCTACTGGGATGGATTCTCTTATGGTGCATGACCATAGTCATTTGGTTCGTGGAAATTATATGGGTCAGCCTTTTCAGCCAGCTGGTGCTCTCTGGTTGGAGCAACAGTTGAGCAGTAATTCCAGTGATGGAGGTACTTCGGTCTGGAACCAGCCTCCTGCAATGCCTCACATGCATGGTAAACTACCCGTTCCTTAATTGCTTTCTCCTTTTCAGAGCTCTGTTTGCACCAGTGGTGCTAAGTTTATGTTAGAAAACTGAAATTTCTTAGGTTTGCGATAGCTAGGAGATATGCCTGTTGCAACAAACTATTCATAGGTTTCCTTTATCCTTTTCAGAGCTCTATTGGTTTTCAACAACATATTCTTAGGTTTACTTGTTGGAATTAGCAAAAAAATTGAGGTTGTTTGTGGGTTTTATATTGTCCTGTATCCTTATTTTTTCTTAGAATGTCAAAGCAATTCCACCTCTTCTTTTATATGTAACGAAGCTAATATTCATAAGCATGATTGTTTCTGTCAAAATCCCTCGTGGTTTCTTTGTTCTGAGAAGACCTCTGTTGCGACAAACGGAGCCTAATTTCCTCTCTCTCTCTCTCAGGGAGCAATGCCAATGGAGGTTCTGTGGAGACTCGCAGCATGGGTGCACCGAGATATCATGAGACAGCCAGCAACAGAACTTCATCTGGTTTCCAGCATCCTTCCCCCATCAATCACCGGCACCACAATCATCAACATCCAAGCCCGTCAATGCCAGGAGTGAGAGGCCAGACTATTAACTTTCACCCTCAAGTAGCTGCAGCTTCATATAGAGTTCCTACAAATTCTTTACGCAGCACTCCGAATCCTTCTCAAAATAGTTTTGAGATGGGTCTAAGGAATTTGGCAGCTGTTCCACCAACTGGGCTTCGGATATACCGTCCTCACAGAGGGGGGTTCATACCTGAGGCAACTCTTAGACATCGCAACCTGCCACACTTGAGAGTTCTGCAGGCTGATGTAATATTCTCTATTTTGCCTCTTCTCTGTCATTATTTTTCTGTAAATAAGCAGTGGTTTTTATTTAGACGAATGATATGGTTCAAACTGGCTCAAAGTGTTGGGTTAATGTGTAGGAAACTGCCATACTAGATATTCCAGAAATTTATCAAGTGGGGAGTTTGATGGACCATCATAGAGACATGAGGTTGGATATAGAGCACATGTCTTATGAGGTAAGTGGAGAATGTTTAATTATGTATAGTCCTTGCTAGGAAATGCTTCTAGTGCTAAATAGAACATAGAGTGGCATATTGGAGATAGTGTTGATAGATTTTTTTTTCGTTTGTTTGTACAAATCTTGAAGACACCCTACAAAACTTTTTACCTTGAATTTTCTTCCCTCAGGACCTTCTTGCATTGGGGGAACAGATTGGGAATGTAAGCACTGGGTTGTCAGAGGAAACTGTCACAAGTCAATTGAGGACAAAAACCTATCTATCATCTGCTACTGTTATTAATCTGGAGGAAGCAGCTTCTTTGGATCATGAAGCTGATTCTTGCATTATATGCCAGGTACTTTAAAACGTACCGTTTAGCAATGGGGAAGTTTGAGTTGTTATTTTGCTCATATTTCTACTACTTACCCTGGTTAATCCACTTGCCTCGTTAACTTGCGGTTTGCTCTTTATTTTGCAGGATGAATATAAGAACCAAGAGAAAATTGGAATTCTTGATTGTGGGCACGATTATCATGCGGATTGCTTAAAGAAGTGGCTGCTTGTGAAGAATGTCTGCCCCATCTGCAAATCTGAGGCCTTGACCCCAGGAAGGAGGGATGTATAGAAATGGGTTGACAGTTGGAAGATCGAGTGAAAAAAAAAATACTCTTCCATTTGCCTTTCCATTTGAAAGCTAATTATGGCAGCAAGTTGATATTTGTTTTATATTTTGTAAATGAACATATATGACTTGACAGTTGTAATGTTCGAACCATTTATTTGTTGGCTTCTGGAACATGGGTCTCCTTGCCTAAACAGAAACTGTACAGACTTTCTCATGTTGCTCAGTAAACTCTATTCCACCCAATCTTGTTCTTTCCATGTATTGATATATAATGCTGGTGCATTATGAACTTCTTTGTTTGTATAGGATACACCCATTCTTTGTCTGTGATTGCTGAAAAATACGAGAAAAGAAAATTAGATTGCATGGTTACAGGACATCAGAGTCGAGTACTGACCTTTATTTTTTCTTCTTTCTCTTCTTCTCTTCAACTCTCTACTTAGAAGAAATTATACCGAGTCCCTCCGAACTATCGATTATTTCATCATGTAATTTTTAAAGAGTTTTAGTTTTGCTACTCATAGTCTTATACATCATATTTATTTTATTTTATTTGTTGTTTTATTTCTCTTAAACTAATTGAGTTCTTTTGCTCATCATCCACACCACATATTTGGTAAGGGAACAAAAATAAAAAAAATCATATGTGGTGTGTAGTGTGGGATGATGAGTTTTTCTTCTTTAAATTATTAAAATTTTTAATTAGGTTCTCAATAAGAAATAATACTTAAGTACTCCCAATCTCTGAAAATATAAATGTATGAGTTATTCTATTTCAAGTCGGTATGTAAAATATAAATTCACATCATACCTAGTAAGATTTAATTTGTAAGATTCAAATTTTAAAATTAATCCTTAAGAGTTGGTTCAAGTGGTAAAGACTTTGGTTTTGTTGGTATACTCCCTCCTAATTCTAAGGTTTGAGTTGAGACCTGTGCACCTTCAGAATTAGTCAGGATGCTGTTTTCGGACACTCGATGCCAATCATTTTTTTTAATTTTCCTTTAAATCAAATTGTTATGTAAATACTTTACTATGTATATTATCCATAGTAACATAATTTTTTTATACATAGTAATATAATTTTTCTAAATATATTGTACATGAGGTGTTAAACCAAATGGTTGAATTATAATTTGTCTTAAATTGAAACTTGGGGATAATCTTGATGGTAAATTAGAAGTAGGGGTAATTATTTAAAAGAAAATACTAGTTGAATCGATAAAAATGATTGATTGAATTTTTAATTTTTAATTTTTAATTTTTAATTTTTTTTTACTTAATGATTAAAGAAGTGAATATTAATGAATTGATATTTTTTATTTTTTTAAAGTAATTAAAATTGTGTAAAAAATGATTAAAAGAAAAAGTGTATTTATACTCCTCGAAACATTTCCTTCGGTTAAATATCAGTCCCTGTAGGAGTGTCCTTATCTATATAGAAGTACCGCCCTTCTCTAAAGAGCTTGTTGGATAATTGATTTTAAAATGAGAAATGTTTTGGTCTCAATTTGGGATTCAAAAAATGTTGGAATTTTTTTTTTTACTTAATGATTAAAAAAATATTTTTTAATGATGCTATAAACTTTTTATTTTTGTTTAAAATGTTTGTAATAATTAGAAAAATCCATAAAAAAAAAAAATACATCATTCAAAACATTTTTTGAATCCGAATCCGTAGCAGTACTCTTTTAAAATAAACAAGAATAATGCTAAACAGACGGAGATTGTACCGAGAGAGTATACCGATGGGTGTATATATATATATTTTTTAATATTTAAGCATATTATTTTCAGAATAATGTCATTTGGTCATCTAAATTTACTGTTTATATCGCCATCTTGGCGCGACACATCATGTGATGTCATGTCATGTAATTTATTAAATAAAATAAAATAAAAAATCTAAAATCTCGATTTTAATTTTTTAATTTTTTTTATATTTTCGTGTGTCATTTAGATTTGAATATAATATTTTAATATTAATAAATGGCATGCCAGGTAGAGAACATTTAGAGATAAAATTTATAGAAAAAATAAATAATTTTACATATAATTATAAAATATATAAACGTCACCTAATCATTTATAATAAAAATTATTATTAAAAATATAGATCATTACATAATTTACTATTACAAATATTTTTTCTCCTATTGAAATCCTCTATTTATTTCTATAAATACTGCAATCCAACTAAATTCTTAGGTACTGACGGGTGAACCCTCTCTCTGAGTCTCTCCGTTGAAATCATATTTCAAGCAACTTTGGTGTGGGTAAGCTTCCTTTCCTTTCTCTCAGCTTCTTTTCCATCTATTCACTCGCTGTTATAATTAGATTTGATCTTCGGGATAGGCTTCCGAGGAAGCAAAGAAAAATTATTGAAATTCCGAGTTTTCGTCGTATGGTTTGCGACGAGGACCAATAATGGCATCACAGAGAGTTAGGGCTTTAGTGTTTTGAAAATTTTCCAAATTATCTTTTCTGGTTCTGAGCAAATGTTTCGTTTCGTTGGTCTGTGGTCTGTGGTTTCGTTTTACTTTCGTTATAATTATTTTGGACTCTATAGATTATGAGTGGGAAAAACTTGTATAGTTGTATTCCAAGTCCCTTTTTTTTTGGAGTATAGGTTTAAGGTTACCTTATATCAATTGAATAAGTTTGCTAATGCTGGTTAGGTTTTTTTCCCCGATGTTTTTATATGAATCTTGCCCATTTGTTTGGGGGATTTGTTTTTTTAATTGAAGTTTGCCTAATTGCTAATGCTTTTGATTTTTTCATAGGTTGAATTTGGTCATTCGGTCGGGCTTTCCTTTTATTGATTGATTAAATTTGCAATCCCTCGATGTTTTGCAATCTGCTTAGTGCTTACTGTTTATCAATAGAGGAAAAATTAAATTAAAAAGAAAGTATTTTGGGCGTATCTGTTGAATGATTCGGTCCTTAATATTTGTTGATAAATCTCTGCTGGGTGTGCAAGTGTATAGCTTTTGCTGTTTGGTAATTGAATTACCGTATCTGGTCGAATAGTTTTGGTTCAGTAGTGATGATGGCGATGGTATATGTCGAAACAATCAATATAAATATTGGGAAAAATTATATACATATGAAAGGAAAGGAATCTCATCATGAGAAGGTGCTAATCAAAGCAGTGATCAGGAGCATTTAATATGCGTGAAAAGATTTTGCTTTATGTCAATAATGCATCTTGTTTATTCCATTTATATATTCTTTGAGTAATAATCGCATGCTTTGCATGCTTGATGGCTTTAAACATGGGCTGATGTGGTGAAACATGGATATCGAACAGGTTTGAGTTGACAAATGGGGAAAAGGAAGTCAAGGGCTAAGCCACCCCCGAAGAAGCGAATGGACAAGCTTGATACTGTCTTCAGCTGCCCCTTCTGCAACCATGGAACAAGTGTTGAATGCCGAATGTAAGTAGTATCCATTTAGATTCATGGAACAAGATTGCACTTTTTTTTATTATTATTATTAGTTTTGGCTGTTTTCTTCAGCCTTGTTACGATGGAATTACTTTTACTAGAGATGTAGTTGATGAATTATAGTTATATTAGAAGTTGACATCTTCCATTACACTTGTGGACTCTGGTCACCTAGCATCATGTTTGCAAGTTCAATTTGATCCTGAAGATCTTTCCATTTTTTTTAGTCGTGTCTCATTAATTAATGCATTTATGAAGTAAAGTTTGTGTGCTCATGTACGTAATTTTCATATTGGTGTTGATTGGAACTGAAAGATTTTGTGCTGTTTCAGTGATATGAAGAACTTGATTGGTGAGGCTTCTTGTGGGATTTGCCAAGAGAGTTTCAGCACCACCGTAACAGGTACCTTATTATTATTTCGTGGCTTTGGTAATTAACCTGTCAGGGGCCTGAGTTTGAAAAAGAGTTTCAACTTGTAAAACCTTCTTAAACGGGACTGGATTGAAAATCTCTCTCTCTCTCTCTCTCTCTCTCTCTCTCTCGGATTTGAGACGTATAGATTATAAAAATTTGCTCTTGGTTTTACTTAATTGTATGGTTTAGTCCAACTGCATTTGTTTTTTATTTTTACTTTTTTTATGACGTGGGACAAAAATAATAAACAAATGCAGTTGCATTTTATGACCTCTTTTTATTGTTTTCTGGGGATTAGACGCCTTTTTATTTGTTGTGGCTTCCACTGGTCTTCGATAATCCTTTTTTTCCCCAAGAGTCCTCACTAATCTTTTAGCCATATTAAATCGGTAAAGTACTAATCTTTCTTTTCTTTTTCTTTTTTTGGTTTTTTGTTTTGCAGCTTTAACTGAACCCATAGACATGTAAGTTGAAGTTTTGTATGAATGTTACTTTAGAACTAGAGAATTGCTTTTCTGTATTCTTCTTTCTTTTCATTTCATATTTTTGGATCACAGATATAGTGAATGGATCGACGAATGCGAGCGGGTCAACAGCCTCGAAGATGATGGTGCTTAGGAAGCTGCTTAGATGTTCATAATTCTGGTTCTCTTCTGGACGGGTAGAGCAAAACCAGAGAATAATAATGTGTGATTATTGTGTTAGCATGCACTGAGAGAACCTTGTTGGTGATGGGGTTGTATTCCTGACTCCCTTATATGGGAGAGATCTATTGCATTTACTATGCTTTTCAGATGACATTAGTAAATATATGAGCTTTGCAACTTGGTTTGTGGTTATAAATTCATTTCTGGATTTTGTCGAAATTCTTTTTCTTTTCTTTTTTTAAACTGATTTTGTCGAATTTCAAATTGGTGTTTAGGACACGAATTTTGGAATAACTATCTTGTGGTATAAATCATATTCCAAAGTGATCCATTTGTCGATTCTTCATTAATTTGTTGACAACATGCCGACGTGAGAATACACATAAAAAAAAGATTCAATCAGAATTAAAAACATATATACTCGAAAGTAGAATCCAATTTGGTATGATGAGACAATTCAACTACTACAATCCACTCATTTTTTAGTAGGCAATTTGGAGGAGTTTTTTCTTTAATTTCTATACAATATCACAACATTTTCTCCAAATTTTCGTGTTTGACATTTTGCAAATATTTATCAGTTCTATTCCTGCAATGACTATGATTATTTTAATTAACATATGGTTAGTGTAATTACAAAATATATAAAAAAAATATTATTATTAAAAAATAATATTATATTATTATTTTGATGAATCTAATGACTAATTCAATGTGGAGTTATAGATAGAGAGGTTTTAGATTTAAGGAAAACATGTACTTTTCATCAATTTTTGAAGATGAGTTTGATAAAACCAATGTCAATGCTAGATCATGTAGTATTGTAAAATCATATCTTTTAGAGATTAATTTTGTATATAAAGAAAAACTCTCACATTAGATTATATATTTTTTAATATTTTATTATTATTTACTTTTTTTTCTTTTTTTTAATATTTTGTAATTAGCACCACTGTAAATTCTATTATTTAACACCCACTAGAATTTTTGTTTTAAAATTTTATTTGTTGGTGGAGAGAGAAGGAAAGGAGAGAGAGAAAAATAATAAAATAAAATTTAGAAAATAAATAGTACATCTTTAAATTTATAAAAATATTATTTATAGTTATAAAAATTTTTAAATATGTATAATCTAATATAACTTAATTTAATAATATAACTTATTTTAAGATGATATTATACAAATATCTAGATATATATGCAATTGTATCATTCAATGCTAATGCTATAGCTCGCCAAAATGCGCAAATATCCTGTCTAGTGTCGTGCAGTTTGCACTTTGCGCCCAACCTACGTCTCTACCAGAAATTTTGCAGGGACTTTACACAAAGATAGTCAGGGTAGCACCGTAGTAGTCTACAGCGTTCAGGGCCTTCTCGCTTCTTATGATTATTATAATTTAATAATAATAATAATAATACAAGTTTTGGCGAGCTTAAGCGCTGCATCTATCTAAATCCATCGGGCGTTTGTTTTTGGTTGAAGTTTTTTTCTTTCGCTTCTGAGAGTTTGAGAGGGAGACACAAGGAGAGCGACGGAAAGAGATCATGGGTCGGCCTCCTAGCAATGGAGGCCCTGCCTTCCGCTTCACACAAAATGAGGTATCTTCTTCTGCGACTTATTTTTTCCTTCTAATTTGCGATTCATGTTAATATGTACGAGTCTGGGAACCTATATATGTGTTTGTGTGGCATGTATTATGCATTGTTCTTTTGATTGGATGAATTCCAGCTAACGTCTGGGTGAAATATTTTAAATTTCGAATTTAGGGGTGGAACTGTTAAATGGGTCAATTATGCAGGCTCTATGTTTTTGGTTTTCTGGGGTTTTAAAGTTCCCTGTTGGTGGTTGATTTAATTTAAGCTTATCAATTTACTGTTGCATGTGTGTATGTATATGTATGTATCAAATTTGAACTTAAAGTTCATTTCGTTAAAGAGGTCAGTTCAATTGCAGTTATCAGCGTACTTTTCTGGGTTGAATTGATTTATTGTTGATTCCTTTTGTTCCTGTTTCCTACGTTTATTTATTTCTTTTAACTAGTAGGGTAGATGTATATATGGTGCTATGATTTTATTATGTATAAATATATATGTAAATATGAGACGTGTTTAATTCTCTTAGTCGGGTATTTTTTAATAAAACTTTGTTGTTTTGTATGGTTTGGTATGCTTGTCATTTAGATTGCATTTCACATTGAACACACTCATTTCTGTCGTTGCCAGGAAACGACATGTAATCAATGGTAATGTTATTCTTCTTTTTTTTTTTTTTAATAAGTAAAATTATATTAATATCAATAGGTGTAACAAACTACACTGGGTGTATACAAGAGAGAGCACCTAGCCCATAATAGAGAGCGCCTAATGAACAACGCCCAAGAGGGAGAAATTAGAAACCTATCCGATATACACCAAGCCCTATTGGGACAAAACATGCCTCCCCAGTAATGTTATCTTGTTGGGTGATCGGTGTATTTGGTAGCATGAAGCTATTTTGGATACTTTTTTAGATGTTTTTATTTCCAGAAACTTTAAAAATAAACCTGAAAACACTTTGGAAGGTGTGCTTGTTTATGCGGCATTTCTTTCATTGAACAAAAAACCTAAAGGTAGTAACTGGAAGTATTTTAGCGATGATCTGTTCTCTCTAGTTGGTAGTGCCTTCTGTTCTCTCTAGTTTCTCTCCGTACAGTTTTAGTTTTTTTCCTTCTGTTGGTAGTGCCTTCTGTTGGTAGTGATTCATCAATGGCTTTTCCCTTTTGAGGGGATTAGTGTATTCTCTGAATCATTAGGTCTGTGGGTTGGTTTAGATGGGGTTGTGTAATGAGGTATTCATTGATCAGAAGTTGTTTGAGTTTAGAAAGGAGAATGCAAGGTGGTGGAGGATAATAGAAAGTAGTCATCGTGGTGTGAAATATATTTCAGTGGATTGGGAAACTTTGGGTTGGCTGGGTTCTATGGTGAAGGAGTGTGCAATAACTTTGGGTACTCAGGAGTTTCTGCGAACTCGTAGGAAAGGGGACACTGTGATAATAGTGAGGAAGGGACGTAACTTTAATGGAAGTTTTATATCCATATCGGAATTTGGTCGTGATAAGAGGAGAGGATTGATTGTGATTCCGGAAGGAAGAAAGGGGGAGGGATGGAAGAAGCTTGCTGATACTTTAATGGAGATGGCTGATATCCAGTTGGTTGCTGTGAAGAAGAACAAAGGTGAGGGAGGTGCTCCTTCATCGTGGGCAAGAGGTGCAAGGTCGTACAGTGAGGTGCTGAAGAAGGTACCGTATCATGCTGCGTTTGACGTGGTGTCAGGTGCAACCAAGGACGTGCAGCGGCATGGTGTAGCAGAAAGCAGATTGGCGGGGCTAAATGAGGAAAGCATGTTGAAGACGTTAGCTGGATTGGAGGAGAAGATCGGCATTGTGTTAGATGAGATAAACTTTCTAAAACGGTGCGTTAAAGGTAAAGAGGTGGTGGGCCGAAATGGTGGGCTTGGTATGGGTCTGGGCAGCGCGACGGGCTTGGGCAAGGGTCAGGCTTTAGGCCCTGTGAAGGCCTGGAGGGCAGTGGAGACCGTTGGGTCGGGGAAGGTTCTCGGATCCGAGATATCGGACCAGGGACAGCGGGCGGCGCCGATAAGCTCATTACCGGCAACCCTGCCGGCACAGAAGCTGCCGACAACCTCGGTCGAACCCTCTGGTGAGACGGAAAAGGAGATCCGGCTCGGATCCGAGACTTTGGACCAGGGTCTTGTTGCTCCTGTGGCGCCGATAGTTGCTTTATCGGCATCCCTGCCGGCACAGAAGTTGCCGACACCCTCGGTCGACCACTCAGGTGAGACGGTCAAGGAGTTTCGACGGGAAGAGGTCGAGGAGGGGGAGTTTCTGGCGTTAACTCCTGCGTCTGTGGAGAATAGTCTATCGGAACTGTGTGTGGTGGACGAATTCCCAGAAGTGGTGCACGAGCAGTCTGGCTTGAGGGATAGAATTCCAGAAGAGGTGCTCGAGCAGTCTGGCTTGAGGGAGAGAGAGATGTCTCTTTGCGGTGAGGTGTTTTCGCGGGACAGTGAGGTGGTTCAGAGTGGTCTTCCACTTTTGGTGTTGAGTAGTTCTGATGAGTTATTTTCTGGGGATGATCCTTCTCTTAATAATATGGTTTTAAGTGGTGAAACTGTTTCGGTGATTTCAAATAACAGTGTTGGGGAAGAGGGGGCTCTTACTCCTTTATGTACACTCCCCCCCAGTGATTATGGGAGTTGTTCGACGAATTGGATTTTCAAAAAGGTAGAGGAGCTACAGAAAATTTTTGGGGTCTCTTTTGGAGGTTATGAGGAACAATTTATGGCCCTTCTTGTGGCTATTGAAGCTAGCCGCTCGAAATCAGCCTCAAAACAAGATAGGGAACTTAAACGCTTGACATGCTCCATCAATTATGATGTTAAGGAGGGGAGTAGCGGAAGGGTTAGATCAAAAGGGAGGGGTAAGTTAAGCTTTAATGAAGCCTAAGATCATTTCTTGGAATGTAAGGGGTCTCAATGATAGGGACAAACGCATTCGGATCAAAGCGCTATTGAGATTATGGAAGGGAGATTTGATATGCTTGCAAGAAACGAAGTTGGGTTTTATTGATAGAAGTTTTGTGCGTAGTATTTGGGGATGTTCCTATATGGGCTGGTCCTATTTGGCCTCTCAGGGAGCATCAGGTGGAGTATTATTAATGTGGGATAAAAGAGTGTTTGAGGCGATTGAGGAGTGTGTTGGAGAGTTTTCGGTTTCGGTGCTATTCAAAAATGTGAGCGATGGGTGGACTTGGGCTTTTGCAGGGTCTTATGGTCCTAACATAGATAGAGATAGACGACGGTTGTGGGAGGAGTTGGCGGGAATACACTCTTTATGGGATGTGCCGTGGTGTATGGGGGGTGATTTTAATATTACTCGTTTTCCTAGTGAACGATCGGGGCTTCATCGACACACTTTGGCCATGGCGGAATTCTCTGAGTTCATTTTTGATATGGATCTTATGGACCTCCCTTTGGTGGGTGGTGAGTATACTTGGTCTAATGGCCGTGCTTGGTCGAAATTGGATAGATTTCTTGTCTCGCCGTTATGGGAAGCCCACTATCCAGAAGTTAGCCAGAAAAGGTTAGCTAGAGTCAGCTCAGACCATTTTCCCATCCTCTTAGATTGTGGTGGCTTTCAAGGGGGTCGCCGGTATTTCAAGTTTGAGAATATGTGGCTTAAGGTGGACGGGTTTGTTGAGATGGTGAGAAATTGGTGGGCTTCGTACCAGTTTAGTGGCACTCCGAGTTTTATTCTTGCAGGTAAGATGAAAGCTCTAAAGCAAGACCTGAAGAAATGGAACTTGGAAGTTTTTGGTCACATTGACAATCAAAAGTCTATTTTGATGGAGGAGTTGCAGGAGTTGGAGGGTAAGGAATTAATGGGAAGGGCTTCGGAGGAGGAGTTATTGAGAAAAGTAACGGTTGTGGCAGATTTGGAAAGGGTATTGCTTTTAGAAGAGACTTCATGGCGTCAAAAATCCAGAGCTCTCTGGTTGAAAGAGGGTGATAGGTGTACGAAGTTTTTTCACAAAATGGCTAATTCTCATCGACGTAATAATGCGATTGAGTTGTTACATTCAGGTACACAGGTACTATCTTCTTCGGCTGATCTAGAAAGTCACATTGCACATTATTATGAGTCTCTACTTACCGAACCAGTAACTTGGAGGCCGAAGCTTGATGACTTACCGTTTGAGGTAATTGATCCGCAGCTTGTGAGTGTATTGGAGAGACCTTTTGTGGAAGATGAGATTTTCAAGGTCATATCTGGTATGGCTAAGGACAAAGCGCCGGGTCCGGATGGTTTCTCAATGGGTTTCTTCCAAACTTGTTGGGATGTGGTGAAAGGTGATGTTTTGCGGGTGTTCAGTGAATTTCATGCTTATCAAAAGCTTGAAAAATCACTTAATGCGACTTTTATTGCACTCATTCCAAAGAAACATGGGGCGTCGAATATTGAGGATTTTCGCCCAATAAGTTTGATTAGCAGTGTTTATAAGATTATTTCAAAGGTCCTTGCTAATCGGCTTAGTCTAGTGCTGGAAAATATTATCTCCAAGCCTCAGAATGCTTTTATTCATGGGAGATATATACTTGATTCGGTGCTCATTGCAAATGAGTGTTTGGATGCTAGATTGAGGGAGGGAAGTCCAGGTATTCTTTGCAAGCTAGACATGGAGAAGGCTTATGACCATGTGAACTGGGATTTCCTTTTGTATTTATTGAAGAGGTGTGGTTTCGGCGATAGGTGGATTTCTTGGATGCGTTTTTGCATTTCAACGGCCCGATTTTCAGTGCTAGTTAATGGCACTCCTGCAGGTTTTTTTCATAGCTCGAGGGGTTTGCGACAGGGTGATCCATTATCTCCCTTTCTTTTTGTCATAGTTATGGAGGCGTTGAGTAAGATGTTGCAGGCTACTGTTAGTGGAGGTTTTTTATCTGGTTTTCAAGTAGGAAATAGCTCTGGTAGCTCTTGTATCATTTCACATCTTCTTTTTGCAGACGACACCCTGTTGTTTTGTGAAGCGAATAGGAGTCAGGTCCAAACTTTGCGTGCATTATTACTTTGTTTTGAAGCAGTATCAGGGCTTAAGGTGAACCTTGACAAGTCTGAGTTGGTTCCAGTGGGTGTGGTCCCTAATATACGTAATCTAGCAAGTCTTCTGGGTTGCAGGGTGTCCTCGTTCCCAATGAAATATTTGGGTCTTCCGTTAGGTGCTACTTTCAAGAGTAGAGCTATATGGGATGGGGTGGTAGAAAAGATAGAGAAAAGGTTGGCTGGATGGAAAAGGGTGTATCTATCGAAAGGAGGTCGTCTCACTCTCATCAAGAGTACCCTCACAAACCTCCCCACTTATTTTTTATCCCTTTTCCCTATGCCTGCAGGGGTGGTGAATAGAATTGAGAAACTCTTCAAGGCATTTCTATGGGGAGGCTTAGGGGAGGAGAAGAAAGTTCATTTGGTTAATTGGAAGACAGTATGTTCTCCAGTTGAGTATGGGGGGTTGGGTGTGTGTAATTTGAGAACTTTTAATAAAGTGTTGTTGGGGAAATGGCTTTGGAGATATCATATGGAAGAGGGTTCTTTGTGGAGGGAAATAATAGATGCTAAATATGGGGTTGAATGGGGTGGTTGGTGTTCTAAAGAAGTGAGAGGGGGGCATGGAGTGGGGCTATGGAAGTTTATAAGGAAGGGGTGGAATATTTTAGTAAATCATATTCGTTTTGTCGCAGGTGAGGGTAATCGAATCAGTTTTTGGCAAGATGTGTGGTGTGGAGATCATGCATTGGAAAGAGTGTTTCCAATTTTATATCGTATTGCAGTTAACAAGGACGTTTCTGTGGCGGATGTGCGATTATTTGCTCATGGTTCGCATCAGTGGAATATTCTGTTTAATAGAGATATTCATGATTGGGAATTATCTATGGTTTCAGATTTTTTCAGCTTGTTACACTCTTTAGGGTCTACTAGGGCGCAACAAGATAGCTTGAAATGGAGGTCCCAGGATCATAAGAAATTCTCAGTAAAAGTGTATTATAAAATTTTGACTTCACAGGATCACACCTCATTCCCATGGAGGAACATTTGGAGGTCTCGAGTGCCCTCTAGAGTTGCTTTTTTTGTTTGGAATGCCGCCCTTGGGAAGATCTTAACCACGGATAACTTGAGGAAGAGAGGATGCGTTGTACTGGACTGGTGTTACATGTGTAGAAAGAATGGAGAATCGGTAGATCATCTTTTACTACATTGTGATGTAGCAAGAGGGTTGTGGGATGAGATTTTTCGACGGGTCGGTGTGGCTTGGGTAATGCCTAGGCGAGTGGTGGAGCTGATGGGTTGTTGGAGAAAACTGCAGGGCAGTCATCAAGTGGCAGCAGTTTGGAGAATGATTCCGTTGTGTATTATGTGGTGTATTTGGATGGAAAGGAATATGCGCTGCTTCGAAGACAAAGAAAGAACAATGATGGAGCTGAAGAATTATTTTCTGCACACTTTATTGCTTTGGTTTTCAGTTATTGTATTAAATGGGGATGATATACATGAATTCCTATCTTTAGGTTAACGCTCTTAGAATGTATCTAGGTGTTCAACTGTATACTTCCTGTGTACTAGGTATATGCCTATTTCATTCACATCAATAAAGTTTATATCTTTACTTATCAAAAATTTTAGCGATGATCTGTTGTGTTGGGATCTGGGAATAATTTTTAGGATACAGTTTTGAAAATGAAGATGGCATTAAAATAAAGGTTTTAATGCCATCTTCATTTTCTCCACTTTTGGAAACGAGCTCTTACCTTAAATGGTGCAGTTTTATCAGCCTTTTCGGTCATCTTATTTTTGGAATATTCAATTTTATACTGACACTGAGAATGTCTTAAGCATAGCTTCCTGGTAAGATTCTTGAATTCACCTACACCTACCTGTACACCTTGAGGGGCTTCAATAGTTCAACAAAATCCATACCTGGATTTTAATAAGAAAAAAAGAGAGGGTCAGAAAAGGAAAATAAAAAGAAAAGAAAAGAAAACGAATGGAAGTTAATTTTACTGTCTTTCCTCTAGCCATCAAATGATTCTGTTTTCACGATGCCATATAATGTCTTGCTACTTTATCAAGGTTGTGGAGATGGATGTTATTCTGCAGCAACACAATAATACAATGCCATCACGTGATGTTATTGTGTCACTTGCAGAGAAGTTCAGGTATGCCTTCATCTCTTTCAATATTGTAAGCATTACAATTTTTACTTGTGATGCATTGTCTTGTGATGTAGTGAGTCAGCAGAACGCAAAGGGAAGATTACAGTTCAAATGAAGCAAGTATGGTGGTTTAATGTATTTTTGCCTTATGAGGAATCATTTAGAGTCTCATTTCTCATTTAGAATCTTCATTTTAGGTTTGGAACTGGTTCCAAAATAGGCGGTATGCTATAAGGGCAAAAATAAGTAAGGCTCCTGGGAAGTTAAATGTCTCTCCCATGCCTCGGGATGACTCAAATCCAGTGAGAAATGTACCACAACCACAATCTGTAGCTGCTTCTTCAGGTACGATGTGTCCTACTCAATGCTCATAGTTTTTTTTTTTTGATAAGTAAAACAAGAATTTATTAATATACCAAATGTCGAATACAGAGAAAATGCCCTAATTATGTAGGCACATTAGAAACTAGGATAAAAACCTCAATGCTCATAGTTTTAAAGACCTCCTTTCTCTCTTCCATATTTTTTAGCCCTATTTCTGTATTTAATATAGACTATTCCTTGCCGAAAAAGTATTTACTCTTCTATTTTTTTTTTATAGGTAAAGTTTTTACTCTTCTATATTGTCTTGAGTTTCTTTTTTTGTCATGACGACTGATAATCAACTTTTATCTCTATGGTGCACATAATCTGGTGTTGCGAATTAGTTTTTTGATTTTTTGTATGTCATCTATTGTATATTTGGAAGCATGTTAAGATATAATGTCTAAGTAGAAACTCTACAACCTGGGAGAAGAAAAAAATATGCACCCATAACTCATAATATTCTGGAGTTATCCAAATGCTGCATGTAGTTGTTTATGTTTATATCTGTATCTATTTCTAGAGTAACACTTTGGAATTTTATAGCCTTATGAGAACATTATATTCGTCTGTGTTTGAATTTTCAGGGAAATGACTATTACCTGTTGTCCATGTTGTTTGATATGATTCTTGCACATCTTTTTGTTGCTTGCACGTTACCTTAAAAATTGCCTATCAATGTAAACATAGAACATGACACAGGAGCATACAGAAATTGAACTGATTTGTTATCAAGTTTACAGTCATGCTCTCGTCTTTCAGAAACACAACCTACCTCCAAAAGTGCACTCTTGGCCATCATTTGTTTTTCAATGTTTCAAAATATCTAATTAACAGAGATGTCTAATAGTTACTTATAAAAAAAAGCATAGATGTCTAGTAGTCTGTGCCCTTCACATTCGTTACAATTCACAGCCCATCTTCCATCCCTTTTATTACTTTGCTTTTACTTTTCCTATAATGGTGAAAGGTGAAGTAGATGAAAGATGCCATCCATAAATGCCCCAAACCCTGAGAAGCCATTAAGAAACATTGTTAATTGGGTAACAGGAAGAGCAGTAGATAGGCATGCTCTTCATTTCACTACCCCAACACTTTCTAAAGCCCATTTTAGTAAGAGCCTTGGTCTTTGGGGCATTCTCCTAGGTCCAAGGTTTGAATCTTTCAGTGCAGACAATGTCTAGGGTGACCTCCCCATCAGTGAAAAGCCGAAAATAACTTGATCCATGTGATGTGGGCACATTATAAAAGACATGTTGCATTTGCAAGATCTCCGGGGTTTCTTGTCATAAAAAATAAAAATAAAAATTGTTAGGCATCTATGTCATCATATTTAGATATATCTAGCCCTCATTTTCTTTTAGCCAGTTCTAAGTGCAGGAAAGGGTGCTACTGAAAATTCTCCAATGGAGTTTGAAGCCAAATCTGGGAGGGATGGTGCATGGTTAGTATTTCTTGTCATTTTTGTTAGGAACTGTAGTTTGTATTTCTAGATGCTTTCTTTATTCTAGCCTATAAATATGATTTTTTTTTTTACTCTGGTAAATGACTCAGTAGCAATTAGCCTAAAACTTTTTTTCTTTTCTTAGGTATGATGTTGCTGCCTTTGTTTCCCATAGACATTTGGAGACTGGTGATCCAGTGAGTTTCAAGTTCCTCTTCAATAAATTGTTAAAGCTACTTCAGTTTTCCCCTTTTTATTGTGGCTTGAATTCTTTTATGTTTGTTTACTTATAAAAAAAAAAAAATCTTTTATGTTTGTTTGATATTTGTCCATCCATTCCTTCCCGTCTTATCTACATCTCTTACACCATATTTAATGAGGAATTACTTAAGTAAATTCAATGTCATAGAATAATTCCTTGTTTCCTGTGAGAAAGAGGTATCCACATTGCATATATCCCGGTTGACCATATTAGGGCTTGGAATGGGGATCATGAGAATTACCTTAAAAATTATGAGTTATGAGCCATGAAGGTCTTAAGTCCAAATACCTGATTGGATTTTTTTTCGTCGTCTTCATAGTCAATCCCTCAATTCTTAAAATTTTATCCTTAGAAGTGTGCAATAAAATGCAGATAGCATTGCTCTTATTGTTTGGGTTACATTTTTTCTTCTTGGCCTTTCACCTACCGTTTGTCTCATGTCATGTCTGTAATCTTGCTGGATATTCAGGAAGTACTTGTCCGTTTTGCTGGTTTCGGATCAGAGGAGGATGAGTGGGTTAATGTTCGTAAGCATGTCAGGCCGCGCTCTCTCCCATGTGAATCATCAGAATGTGTTGCAGTTCTTCCTGGAGATCTCATACTCTGTTTTCAGGTGGAATTATCTCAATGCAATTGCAGTAGGAAATTGATTTAGGCCCCGTTTGGAACTTGGACTGAGTATAACATCCAAACACTTAACTCTCAAATTACTAAACTCATCTCAACTCAAAACCTCTTTACACGTGAGACCCACAACCTTTTTCAACTCAACACCTCTTTACACGTGAGAGTCATAACTTTTTTCAACTTTTCATAAATACATTTAAACTCATCTTAACATCCAAACACCTCTTCTCATCTTAGGTGGGCTCCACTAAACTCACTCCACCATCTCAACTCACTACTATTCATAAATAACTCAACTCAGCTCAACATCCAAACGGGACCTTTAGTCAACGACAGCAAGGGTAGTTATTCTAATCAGATGTTGAGAACGTTTTATTCAATGCTTTGAAAATTTTCAGGAAGGTAAAGAGCAGGCTCTTTACTATGATGCCCATGTCCTTGATGCACAAAGACGAAGGCATGATGTCAGAGGTTGCCGTTGTAGGTTTTTGGTGCGTTACGATCATGATCAGTCTGAGGTATTTACTTGCCTGAATTCTCTAGTAAGGTTTTCATTTTCCTTTTCTTTTTCAATCATTTGACTCTCTCTCTCTCCCCTCCCCGTATCCTCCTCTGAGTTCTACATCAGCCATGGTCCTTGGTTTACTTGATAAACTTGATATAACTTTTTTGGCCAGTATGATGATGATTCTTTTATATTGTTTTAGGTCACCACTTGCCTATAAATGGTAGAAAAATATCCATTTCTTTATGGTCATTCATTTTAGAGGAATTTTCTATTTAGCAGTAAGATTGATTTAGCCCCAAATGCACTCTGTCATGTAGTTATTTATATCTCACGCTGCCATGGGAATTCATTTGCTTTCTATTCATTTTATATATTTTAAGGTGATGAACGTGGATTCAAACAGGACTTTTGATTGCATTGTAATGTCATTCAAATGTGGTTTATGATCGTATATAATTATTTGTTTGCTTCGTGATTTTTTAAACCTCAGGAAATAGTGCCACTGAGAAAGGTTTGCCGTCGGCCTGAAACTGACTACAGGCTGCAGCAACTTCATGCTGTGAATGAGGTAGCATCCATCAACCAGCAGAAAACTACCACAAATCCTTTGGCAGACAGTGCTCCGAGGGCTATTACTCCTGTTGAAACAATGCAAAAGCAACACTCCGGCGAGGCTGCCATGGTGGCTCCTGTATCCCATGCTAACATTTCTGTAGCCACTCATACAGTAACCCTTGAACCGAAAGAATTTGAAGCTGGCAACCCTAACATTGCAGGAAATTCTAATGTTCCCACAGGTACTGCAGTCGTGAGCAGCACTGCTCCTTTTGGCTCTATGGAGAACAGACATGAAGCAAAGTTGTAGGTTGATAAGAAATTATGCAATTCTCTCCGTTATTTTTGTTTTTGTTTTTGCTTTTAAACTATCAGTGAACTTTATCACTCTGAGTAGGATCTGTTTTCATGATAGTATCTTACAATACAGTCAATAGTTCCCCCTAACTTCTATATTTGGTAGAGTCCTTTGCACCACCATGGAAGGCAGAATCCTATTTCTTATTTTCGTTGATCAAGATAATGAATCGACGTTGATTATAAGTTATCACAAAAAGGCGGACGGGGGAAAATTTCCCAGCAAGATATTTTGTCCTCTGCAACGTTGAACAAGAAATTTTCTTTTACATTCATGACAATATTTGTTAGCATATTTGCATACAACACAGAAATGCAGATTAAGTAAAGTAATGCTACATACAGTAATGTGTAAACATCACGCAATTTCTTTGAAAAAAAATTAGGGTTCACTATTAAAAAATTAATTTTATTTTTTATATAGATTTTGTATTTATTCATTTTTTAAAAAGATTACGCGGTGCTTGTATACTCTACGATTATAAATATCATCTCTTTTAAATAAATGAGAATTGCAAAAAAGTTGCTAGCCAAGAAAGAAGTAGATGTCATATATCTTAAACTTGGTGTTATAAATTCATTAGGTAGAATTCACTATTAAAATCTATCTTACAAGAGAAGGGTGCCTAAGGGTTTAGAAACTATTAACCAATCTCATACTTAGTTGATGGCGCTCACACGGGCTGACTGTGAGCTAGGTCTTTTTCTAGCTCCGAGCAAAAATTATCATGTTGGCATCACCCCTCGTGCCGCACAATTGTAACTGTCGCAACAAGACCTTAGATGTGGGATGACTCTGATACCATTTGTTATGAACCTATTAGGTAAAACTCACCTTTGAAAGCTAGCTTACAAGGGGAGGGTGCCTAGGAGCTTATAAACCATCAACCAATCTTATACTTAGTCGATGTGAGATCGTAACAACCACCACGCTCTGCAGTAGACGTCCACGTCGGGCGCTCACATGGGCTGGCTGTGCACTAGGTTTTTTCCTAGCTCTGGGTGAACACTGCCATGCTAGCATCAACCCCCTCCCCCCGCGTGTCGCACATTTGTAACCGTCACAACATGACCTTAGATGTGAGGTGGCTCTGATACTATTTGTTATAAACCTATTTCGTATAACTTACCTTTGAAAACTAGCTTATAAGAGAAAGATGTTTAGAGACTTATAAACTATCAACCAATCTCATACTCAATCGATATGAGATCGTAACACTTGACACGATAATTGGCTTGTGCTGATTACTTCCATTTCTTGTTTAGAAAAAGAAAAATCCTAAGTATGCTTATTAGCATACGACAATTAATGTGAAAATAGTAATGCTAGATACAATTTTTTGATATGTAAGTTTTGTGTATTTATTTTTTTTTAAAAAATCCTAGATTGTTTTTATATTAGTCTCAAATCTTTTTTTTTATTTTTTAAAAAATAATAAGTATAGTTTATACATGTTAATATTGTAATAAGAGAATGACTATACATCAACCTGTAGCTATAGCACACCTCACATGATGTTTTTTTTTTTTAAATTCAATTCAATATATTAAGTATGCTGCGGCTACATGCTGTAAATAATTTTTCTGTAATAATTATTTCCAGGCAAAAAAAAAAAAAAGAGAAATGCTTGGGAGCAGCCGGAAGCCGCAGCACACTATGAAGAATTTTTTATTTTTTTTTTTCATCCCAGCACGTTGAGTGTGCTGGGGACTCTACAAACAGTAGAGTGTGATTTAGATTTTCTCAAAAAAAAATGGCAGTAAAAAAAAAATTGTTGCACGAGAGATCAACACGGGAAAAAAAAACGCATGAGGCGCAGCTTATCACAAAGATCACCAAAGGTGCACGTTAGCACAGAGCGAGCGTCCTCCATTACGCAGCGGAAACGAACCCCCGCCATCTCTGCCGTGCGGACCAAAGTACTGACACGTCTTCTTGACTCTCTTCACTCTCTTCTTCACTCCTTTTATATTGCGTTGACTCCCCCTCCCTCTTCATCGAAACCCTAACAAACACTACTGCGTATCGATATTTGTTTCTCTTTTTCGTTCTTATTTCTCCGATTCCATAACAGATCACTTTTCTGAACTCACAATTAATCAAACGGACATTACAAAATGCGAATTCTGACGCCTCGGAGCTTCTCGATTGGTAGAAATTTTCTTAGTCCCAGTTCAGACGTTTCGGGGCTGAGAGGCATCGTTACCAGCTGCAGAGCCGTCGTGCTTCCGCGGTTCGGTGGGCCGGAGGTGCTGGAACTCCGTCCCAATCTGGAAGTCCCCGCTCTCAAATCCAATGAGGTTCTCGTCCGCGCTCGTGCCGTCTCCATTAACCCTCTCGATACCAGAGTATGCGCTTTGTTTTTACTTTCTAAATGTGGGTGGAGGAATTGGTTTTATCTTTTTTTAGTTATGCTTGGTTGCTGAGAAAACGTGGGAAATAGCTGATGAAACTGAAGGAAATCAATTGGCGTTTGAGAGATGTTGCCTACTGAAACTAGACTCTACGAATTTATAATACTAGCCACTATGTGTTAATGCGCTTGTGTGTAGACGTATTAACACATTCACTTCGTGCCACTCGATACGGGTGCTGAACTGTTTGCCGCACACAGGGCAAACTATTATACCAATACTATATAACGGAATGTACCAATACTATATTCTGCCCCTGCCCAGTGCCCCCTCCACTTTCCCTTCACTTGTGCTTAGACATTTAATCATCCATTGATCTTAGCACATATTGAATGGTTTAGATTTAATATTTTCAGATGCGATCAGCCTATGGTCGTTCCATATTTGAACCACATCTACCTCTCATTTTGGGTCGTGATATTAGTGGTGAAGTTGCAGCGCTTGGAGCTTCAGTTCGGTCACTAAGTGTTGGGCAAGAAGTTTTTGGTGCATTGCATCCAACTGCCATTAGGGGTACTTATGCTGACTATGCAATTCTTTCTGAAGATGAGCTTGCTCCCAAACCTGTTGCAGTAACACACGTGGTAAATTTTGGAGCGTTTTTTATTTTTAGCTGAAGAATTATTGATGTAATTGTTAGTCTCATATGTGTGGGCATTTTCATTCAACGATAAAAGCTGTTCTAATGCTAATTAAAGTTGGTGTACTGTTGTCCTTTTGAACGATATGCTGAATATTGATGCCTAGGCTTTAATTGCTAGCTTGGACAATTTATGAGAGAGAAAAAAATTAAGGCTGCTCAAAAAACTCACTTTTGGATTTTACAGAAAAGTAAAGAAAAAAAATATTTGGCTCATCATTAGTATTTTAATGGGGCAGTGTTTTTGAATTCTGAAAATCACCTCTTCCGAATGCATTGGTGCAAAAACTACAGTTGCTGCTTCCATACCTTGTGTCATTTGGGACTTCCATGTGG
Organism: Juglans regia; assembly: GCF_001411555.2. Classification (NCBI taxonomy): domain Eukaryota; kingdom Viridiplantae; phylum Streptophyta; class Magnoliopsida; order Fagales; family Juglandaceae; genus Juglans; species Juglans regia. Next base: position 22,189,955 of record NC_049909.1, read on the forward strand.
ATTTGATGATAACATTTCATAAGCTGTCCAGATTTTCTTATTCTGCATGATGTGGCCTAACGACAGCTCTCAACATATGATGAATCACATAATTGAGAAATAGTTAAAGTTATTATTTTTCCATGTGTCTACAGAGATTGACTTCGTATATAACTTTTATGCTCCTAGGAGGCAAGTGCCATTCCTTTTGCTGCGTTGACAGCATGGCGTGCCTTAAAAGGTTCTGCTAGGATAAGTGAGGGGTATGGTTTGATCTCTCTCTCTCTGCCATATATTTCTTAGCTGTTTCCCGTTTATCAAGTATGAATAATGTGCCTTATGAAGGCACAAAGCTGTCACCATTACAGATAGAGCAGTCTTCACCACAAAATGGCTGATAGCTGAAATGCTTTATTTCAGGCATTTGGATGACCATTTTACAATGACTGCAGTAGTAAAAAATGAGATTGTTCTGAATATTGCTTGGTTGGTTGGTTGATTGTTTCAATGTGGACATGTTTCAATATAGACATTCTTATTTACCAAGCAGTATTGATTTCTTTTCTTTTCCATTGCAAATGTTGCTGGATGTGGTGATAAAATTAACCCTATGAAAGAATTTAGTAATTGGCATGCTTTAATATAATTGGAATTCTATTGGCCTATTTTATGCTTTGCGTGAAGTTTGTTGAAAAGGATGAAATATAAGGAAATGTAATTTCAACTTAAGAATTACTGTATGTTCTTTATGTTATATTTTCATCATGTAGTCCCTCATAGTTGTCTCCTTGATCTCATCTTCACAGGCAAAGAGTATTGGTGGTGGGTGGTGGAGGAGCAGTAGGGTTTGCCGCCATTCAGCTTTCAGTAGCTGCAGGGTGCCATGTTACAGCTACTTGTGGAAGTCAAAGTATTGGTCGAGTATTGGCAGCTGGTGCGGAGCAGGCAGTTGACTACACTGCTGAGGTCATCTCTCCTCAGATACCTTATGTAGATAGTGATTTCATATGATCTTGGGGACCAAGACTGATTTCCCCCTTACAGGACCTTGAATTGGCAATAAAAGGGAAGTTTGATGCTGTTTTGGACACCATTGGTGCACCAGAGACAGAAAGAATAAGTATAAACTTTTTGAAGAGAGGTGGACACTATATGACGCTTCAGGTATGAGATAGTTGCATGGTCTTCTCTAAAGATTTCTTGTATGCATCTTTTCTGAATGCTGCCACATATGCCTCTAAAGTTTTTAGCCTCTTTCATTGTAGGGTGAGGCGGCATCTTTGGCTGATAGGTATGGGCTAGCAATTGGACTTCCTTTAGCCACAGCTATTTTACTGAAGAAACAAATTCAATACCGTTATTCTCATGGAATAGGTAAAAAGGTTATATCTTACATATTATTTTTTACATATTTGACCATGTTTTAGTGTCTCAATTCATTGACAATTAAAAAAAGGCCCTTGTTAACTTCAGAGTAGGTTGGGTTTAAATTTTTTATCAATGTACAAACCCAAATGTCAAAAGCATTAAAAGGTGGAAGTGAGAAGGGAAAATGTGATCATACATGAAACTTTTTGATTGTTGCACTCTTGTTATGGGTTTGTGGTTTATAAGTCATAGTTGATGATATGATCCAACATGTATTTCTCCTTCCTGCTGTCCTTACTCCCACGGGCGGGGTAGTGGGGGGTGTTTAACAACTTTCGGAATAGCTTCATCCTTTGTCTTCTTTTTTAGAGTTTAGTATTAGTTGTTGTAAGTATAAAATCTGGCTCGAATTGTGTATCTGGTCTTTTTATCAGAAGAGCAAGCTTCTGCTATAGAAAATTTTGATTAATAAATATCATAGTTCTCTTTATTCACAGTTTCATCTGCCTTCAAGTGCATGAATAACACATTTTCATCTGGTTCTTGTATCCCATGATAACGTGTGCAATCACACAAAGGTCATTGAATTAACGCCTGCATTTTTGTTTTGAATGGCACAGAATATTGGTGGACATACATGAGGGCTGACTCAGAAGGTTTAGATGAGATTCGCAGACTCTCAGAAGCTGGGAAGCTGAAAATGCCAGTGGAAAAAACATTTCCCATAACGCAGGTTAGAGAGGCTCACAAGGCCAAAGATGAGCGGCACATTCCCGGTAAAATAGTGTTGGAACTTGACTGAATAATATTTAATGATTTCTTATCGATGTTGTGGGAGACTAAAATCTTCAACACCAAAATGCCATTCCATTGAAATTTAATTGTGGCTGTGGATACTGCAATATCAGCCTTTTCTTGTACAATAAGTATTAGGATTTTGCATAGGAGTTGAGCAAGTTTTGATGGTGGAAACTTTCTATCGGGTTGGCAATCTTTAAATATCTGAGAATCTTTATCATGCTCAACATCTATTATATAGTTCATTTCGTTCCAATCTCAATTTGATGTTAAGTGGAGACAGACTGAAGAATTACCAAATGAGTCCCGTTATATGTGCATATAAAAACGCTCATCTCTAACATCCATTATCACCTAGGGAGGGCATTATTGAATTTCAGAAATTTAACAAAAACTAGCTCTCTCTTTATTTATTTTATTGTGGCAACATGGATATGGGTACAAAAGAGGTCGAAAAGAACATCTTGGAATTGTGAAGGGAAGCTGGCGGACTGTGGGCCTACTTACTAAAAAATAGTTCATTGAAAAGAGTCCATGGCATCGTCGAACATTCACTCTGTTGGCATGTTTTAACTAAATTGTGTAAACTTTTAGGACCTCGGAACATTTAAGTAGCTTCTGAAACCAAATAGACCAAACAGAAGGAAGAGAGAGGAGATGCCTCTATTTCTTGCTTCCGTTGTTCCTCCTTTCTAGCTTCTTTCTGCTCTTGAATTTCTATGCACCTCAACCATCAAACCACCATCTGCAACCTAAGTAGGCATACAAGAAAGTGAAGAAACCTTAAAAGAACTTTGTTTAATCTTTTGTTGTGGGATTTTGATGGGTGATTCCCCCACACCTTACTTAGCCTTAGTTACAATATCATCTTTTTATCTACAGCCATTTAAAAAGCCCACCATATTATTGATGGGTGATTCCTTCTTTTTGTCCGTCACATTCCATTGTTTTTGCATGCTTTTAGAAAGCCCACCATATTGGTTTTGTCAATTTATTTATTTGGGTTTAAAAGTGGTAATTAACTAATAATCTAATAATAACGTTTGTCTGTCTTCTTGTGGTACAAAATCTTTGGTCAAACCCTTCCCCTCCCCTTGAAGTAAACCTTGACCCACTCATTATTTTGCTTATCATTTGGCTTTGAAGTTAGCGTCTTTGCTTCTTTTATTGTATTTATTGTGTTGTTTTTGCTTTTGGCAGCTTGGCCCCTACTCTTTAATCAACTATTTAAATACATGGGGAAACCCACTCCATGACAAAATCATTATGTTTACGCTGAAGCTCTACATACTCGCCACGTTGGATTCATTTATCCATTGCGAACGTGGCGAGCAGCTATTGAGTTTAGCTAAAGCGGTGTAGTGATCTTTTGTGCATCGGATTATGGCCTCCGTCCCACGCCCTGCTTTGATGCTGTTCTCTATGTTCGCATGGGAAGCATAGTATAGGCTCCATTGCAAACGTCTCAAGCAGTTCATACCCACTCTCATTCCATGCGCGTGGCATACCATCAGGATGACATATAAACTGTAAATGGCCTCAAATTTCAATACAAGATATGTAAAAAAGGGATTGCATAAATTAAATTTAAAAATTGATATATTTAATGCGCTACGTCAGGATATAAATTTATTTTTATTATAAAATAAATTTAATATGTTATATAAAATTATATTAAATTATAAATTTATTTTTATAAAATCTCTTTGTAAATATAATTTTTTTTTAATATTTCCAATATATGAGATGTGGGTATTTTTTGAAAGAAAAATTATGTTTTTTAATATATTGTGTAGAACACAATATTTATATTACTTAAATGATAATATTTAATTTATAAAATTAAGTTGTATTATATAGGTATTTTCTTATATATACTGTACACATTGACTTAATAATAAAATATTTAAAAAAATAATAATTTGAGAAGTTTGGGATGTTTATCTATTAAAAAAAAGTACGTAGATTACGTTGATGGCAAAGAAAATTATATATATATATTATTTATTTATAAGAAATTTAAAATTATAAGAATAACGATAACTTTTTTTTTTTTTATGAATAAAGAATAACGATAACTAAAGAACGAACATTGCGTATGATCGATGCATATTATCATCTACATCGCCGTCGCCATCGCCATTGGGCTACCGATCACGTGCACGTTTGGATACTTCTCCGTTTCTTTCACATCGTCCCTCTCGAACCCTCTCTCACATGTGAGCTCCACTCCAAAGGAACATTCATTTTTCGATTTAATATCGAAAATGCCACCTTGTCATTTAGCTAAATCCATTTTTGTAAGGCATAGAGAAAACGGCTCGTGTCGAGGGAGGGGTAAAAGCGAGGTTGGGACATGGCACAAGACCACACGGATGGGTTCTCGATGTTCCCAACAAAGACAAATTACACACTTGTTAATTCACACACACACACACACACACATATATATATATATATATATATTATCTTCTTTTATCTTCCTCCTGTCTCTCATCTGTCACCCACGTTGTTCCAACTCCTATACCATTTCTTTGCATTCTATTACTTTATCAGATGGTTCTCCTTTGAGAATGGTGTCCATGTCATTAGATTTTGTCAATTCTCTATTTTCGGATTCTGAATCAAAATGAATAAGAAACTTTGATCGACCTAAGTTGTTTGGAGGACAATGCATCTATCTCCCATCTTTAAACAATGTCATATCATAGGATAGTGGTGTGTCTGCGCACCAAAATTGGATGGAAAAAGACCTAAACCCGAAAACAAAAGTAGTAGTGGGCTACTTTCTCTCTCAAACATTGCTTTCTACTTTTCTTTTTTGGCTTTTCCTTTACGAGTTTCAGAATTCCACAACTACAACTTTGCTCTTACCCACCGTGTGGGCTGCTCTACCGAGATGGAAGTGGTGAACTTTATTTTGTCTTGGACGAATTTTATGTATAGGTTATTATTTATTTTTATATTTCATATTTATATATATATTTTTTATAAGATATAGAGATATTTTTTATAAGATGTATAGAATTTTTATTTATCTCATGCACACTAGCAATTATCTCCAGATTTTGCACAAAGGTTAAGGGTATTATCGTCGTGAAAAGTTTTAGAACATTAACATTAGCTTCATCAAAAGTCAATTCAAATGTAAAATTTGATGAATTTCATCAAAATAGAATTGTATTGAATTAGTCAAATAGATAAATGTGAAACTTTAAGCTATAGTAAATGTATAGGTTTCTTTAAATTTAAAAGTTTAGTATTCATTCATCAAATCTATTTTTTATTCATTTTTAATCTTTAAAGATATTTTTTATTCACGTTTAATCTATAATTGTCTTGTAATAATAATGTAATAATTAAATTAAATTATTAATTAATATATAATTAGTATAATTGTAAAATATAAAAAAAATAAACATATTTTTATTAAAAAAATAATATTATATTATTATTTTGATAAATTTAATGATTAATTTAATATAGAATAATAATTAAAAAAATTTAAATTTATAAAAATTATTTATTTTTTATTAAATTTTAAAAATAATTTTAATGAAATTAATGAAATTTATAATTAGTAACCAGACGATCACTGGGTTAAATTTTGCAAAGGACAAAGGGCATTTCGTCACCCTCACTCTCTCTGCAGTCTGTACCTCTGCGACCACGGCCCCAAAACATACTTCCCATACACAAAGATCTTCTCCACCCAATAGTCTCCAATCTATATTGACTATCCCAACACAAAGTCTCACATTTTCAACCGTCAATGGCTCAATAACAAATTACCGAAAAAAAAAAAAAAAGAGAGAGAGAGAATGGAGTCAGAGAGACCCCATCGCACGACAAGCACAAACGGCAGTAGCACCAGCGAGCTCTTCATCTGTTTCACCTCGCGCCTCTCCTCTTCTTCCATGAAGCTCTCCAAATCCATTCTCAGCCCAGGCCGTACCAGAGAACCATCCCAAATCTCTCTTTCCTCCTCTCTTAGCCGAAGACTGAGAAGCAGTGGCAGCATGAAGGGTGGCCAGGCCTCGCCAATGTTCCCAACTGGGGGCAAGAAACGAGGGTACGGTTTCGAAAACCCAGAGCCCTCTTCTCCCAAGGTGACCTGTATTGGCCAGGTGAGGGTCAAAACCAAGAAACAAGGGAAAAAGATGAGAACGAGGTCCAAAAGAAGAGGTGAGGCGAGCTTTCGGAGAGTGGAGCAGCAAAATGCGAGTGTTGTCACGCATGAAGAGCTTAACACTCAGAATATTGCTAACGGTCAGTTTCAAAGCCACCAGATTTTACAACAACAGCAGCATGAAGGCTTGCCGCATCGGAACCAAAGGTGGGTACATCTACCAGTAACAATTTGCGAAGCTTTGAGGGCCTTCGGTGCTGAGCTGAATTGTTTCCTGCCTTGCCGGTCTTCGTGTATGACAAGCGAAAGGGAAAAGGAAGAGAAAGCTGCTAGAGCGGACGGTGGTGAGTGTGGAAATGGGAGTTCTTGCGGGGCTGTGTTTGCAAGGTGGCTGGTGGCGATGCAAGAAGGTGAAGGCAAGGGGAGGGAGATAGAGTTGGTGGTACGAGAAGAAGAGAGAGTGACCGAGAGAAATCCGAGTCAGCGGAGGAGGGAGGTTTTTGATGCGGGATTTGAGATTAAAGAGCAGAGGAAAGAGGTTGAGGATGCGGAGGAAGAGGAAGCAAGGGCGAGCATTTGTATTCCGCCTAAGAATGCTTTGTTGCTTATGAGGTGCAGATCCGACCCAGTGAAAATGGCGGCCTTGGCGAATCGGTTTTGGGACTCCCCAACTCGGAAAGATGTGGATGAGGATTATGATCAGGATGAAGCTGAGGGTCACAAAGATAAGGAAGAACAACACGGGGAGGTGGAAGTGGGCGAAGGACAGGAAGGAAAAGTTGAGGTGGAAACAGAGGAAAAAGAGGATGAAATTCGTGACAAGTGGGTTTCTGCTGGTGAAGGGCATGGACACCTAGAAGAGAAGGCAAACTTCGTTGTAGAGGAACAAGATGAGGGGGTGGAAGAAAACTCAGAAAGGAGTCCACAAGTTATTAATCAGTTGCATGAACACCCATTAGAACAAGAAGCATACGAAGACGAAGATGATGAAGAAGAAGAAGACGACGAAGTTGATGAAGAAGAAGAAGAATTAGAGTTGAACCAGGTGGTACCAGCAGAAGAAACTCTGTTGAGTTCTCCACCTGGAGCTCTTGCAGATCCAGAGAACTCAAAGATGGAACCCGAAGCCGACCACGCAGAACAAGAAGCAGAAGATAACAAAGGAGCTAGCTTTTCACCTTCCTCTGTAATATCGGCACAGTCAGGGCAAGAATCAGAAGAGCAAGAAGAGCAAAGAGATGCAAAGCCTGCAGCTTTAGGCGAAGAAGCAGAGGAGTCAAACGCGGAGAAAGAGATGCCAGAGAGGCCATGGGAAGGGCCTTCCCATCGAAGGTCGGACCCCGAATACCCGATCCACAACGAACATTATTCGGGTTTCGAGCCAAATATCCAGGAAATTCAACAAAAGCCAGAGAGAGGGAGTTCAGTCTTGCCGGATTGCTTGTTATTGATGATGTGTGAGCCGAAGCTATCTATGGAGGTCTCCAAAGAGACCTGGGTTTGCAGTACAGACTTCATTCGATGCCTCCCAGAGAGACCGGCCAACAAAACGAACGGCGAAGATGAGGTCAAGAAACGAGTCAGCACGGAGGTCTCCAATCCTACTGACCCGCCGCACCAGCTGCTGCTGCAGCCGCCGCGATCTTCATGCTCGTTCCCAATTGCAGCGGCGGCTCCGGGAGCAGGCTCCTCGATGGCTAGAATGATAGAGCAGAAGCTGGTGGGGTCCAATGGGTATGAACCGTTCGTGCTGACGCGGTGCAAGTCGGAGCCGAGGAGGTCGTCGGGTAAGTTCGCCCCGGAGGCCTGTTTCTGGAAGAATCGGAAGATGGAGCCGCACCGCCCGGCTACGCTTGGGGTAGGTGCGGCTGGGATCGGATTCTGAACAGAGGCAATTATGGTAAAAAGATTAAAAAAAAAAAAAAATTACTGTGGCAACTTCTTAAACGTTGTTTGTTTGTAGTTGTACGTTAGTTTTGGCAGTGTGCTTTTACTGCTCTTTCATGTTTGTAAATCTATGCTCAATGGTTTCCGAGCAATTCTTTTTCTCTCTGTCCTTTTTAATTTTTCTTCAATAATATTACTTTACATATATATATATATATATATATATATATTACACATCTGTTTCGTTTACTGTCGTCCCTATGTCTGTATGTTGGTGGGGATGAGGCTAATAATTTATGGATGATGATGGAGAGAGCAGAGTGCATGTTAGAAGAGGTGGGGTTGGCATGGAGCAGTCGCACACCAGTGGGACAGTTGAGAATTGGCACTGGTCAGGCTGGGAAGGATTTGATGGTGTCGACGATGTTTGCTTTACCTCTTTATTATATTATTGTCTCTGACTCTGGAAATAATTTTAGGTAGTTGTTTGGTCTAATCAGCAGCCATCTCCCTCAGAAATACTAATAATTTTTGTTCTGCTTCAATCTGCATTTCGGAGAACATTTACGTTGGATTTGTTTGCAGTCATCACATCGAACTAGACTGTACTGAATCTTTATTGCACGTTAAAAACTTCACTCGTGTCTTCAATCTACTAAACAAAAGAAAATAGAAGAAATAGGTGCGGGTCAGGATGGATGAGCATGTGTGATTTTCTGAGTTTCAAAGCAATGGCAATCTTTAGTTTTACTTTTCATTACATAATAGCATGCATGCAGTAATCAATTTCCAAGGCCGCAGAAGTTGGTGGGTTCAATATCATTTCTTTTTGCAGAGATTTCAGTGGTCTATAGATTTTTGTTTCACCTGTCCTCTCTTTGTGGGTTTTTACTTTTCTTTATATGAGATCGATGAGGCGTGAGCAAGGGGCAAATTCTGAGAACCAAAAAGAAGAAAAAGCAGGACCCGTACGTATGGCTCCAGAATGACTTACTGCTGGGTTTTAGTGGCAGCTCCCATCCTCTTCAATTTCTTAATGGAATTTAACACAAACATTTACTCTGCTCTGCCTAATAATCTTATACAGGTAGTATTAAATATTTCAAAATCAGGCGATTTAATTCGGTTAAAAGAGAGATCTCCATTTTACAATTATGAGAAAGTTTTGGAGAATCACAATCTCAATAATAGTGGCACATACAAATAAAGGAATGGTATAAACTAAAGCCCAAAGGGATGCCAGAAGACAAGCATGTAAGGGTCCTCTTTCCTCTCTTTTTGGTAAAGGTTTCCTCTGCACTGTGTTTGAGTCCTTTCAAGGGTATCCCTCCAAACTTGCTCCCAACAGCTAGCTCCAAACCAAAAATGCCAGTCATGTTGAAAGGTAATGCGGCTTTAGATAGATCATAGAATGGAAAACACTGTTCACCAGCGAGTGGTATGCGAAGAGAAGAGTATGTGGTCTTTGCAAGTTGTCATTTCTTGATCGTAATTATTCGCTTTCAGACAAAATAATTAGGCATTTTAGTTAACCAATACCAACAGGGGAGCGTTAAGTCCGCCTTTTTTTGTCCAGGATCTTATCCAACGTACAAGGAGCGTAGTCCATGCCAATTTTCTCGTCAGCATGCCAAACAGCGATATTGCCGTGGGGGTATGCGCATGAAGTATTGAAAGTTCTGTCTGGTCTGTCGGGCTACGGGCAATCTACTTTGCCACCACATTGCTGCTATTGATCTTTGGTCCAATACTCACGTTTGTTTCTTCAGTGAGTATCGTGGTGAATTTTCAAATTCTTGATACAAATGCGACTCCAGCGCATCGATTTTAACCAGCCTAGAATCCTAACATGGCTAAGGAAAATTTGGGATGAACTAACTGCAGTCAACAGGGCCATTGAGCACCACAAAAGATTGCAACGGGGTGGAAGCACAACTTCAGGTGGTCAATAATGCTATCATATCATTTGTACAGAAGGAAAACGATGATCACCAGCCAGGACGTTACGAATAAAAAAGGACTTGGATTGAAGATTTCAGAAAGATATGCCCGGAACAGTTATAGCAGTCAAACTTCTTTAAATCATCCCTCCTTGATGATTTTCATCACCAAAACCAAAAATTTGTCAGTCAAAAATTCACAATGGGTGTATAAAACAGCATTAATCTTTCTACAATAATAATCAAGTATTTGCATGGTGGATTGAGTACACAGCTATCATTGAGTAAAGACCATGATGATGAAAATGCTTGAGTAATTTTGATGATATTTTCTAAAATTCCTATACTTTAATTGCAGCTCCCTTCAATTATTGTTTATCATTAGAACTTTGATCCCCCTTGCTGCTGCTTACCTCAGTGGCATCTGTGGCACTCTCAGCTGTTGAATTTGGTGAGTCTAACGGCTCATCACCTTTGCTTTTGTTTTCTTCATTTGTAGAACCTTCCATCATGGAGTTCATGGCAAGTTGACCAGAATAAAGGAATAACCCAATAGAGTTGGCGCCAAAAACAAAGGTTGCAAGGTAGCACAAACCATTTACAATAGTCCTGTAAACAGCAGAAACGAGATGATGATGATTTCTTTTCCTATAGAAGTCGACAACAACATTTCCAGGAAGAATGTAGTAGTAGGAACTACCTTACGGTTATGGTTATCTGGCGGACCTAGAAATTATGAAAACAAGCTAGTGTCAGAATTATATGATGACCCTCTCAAGACATAGCAATCATCATAAAGACCTTCTTGAACAGACAAGCATACCGTGTATTATGATAACGTAAAAGGTGTTTTTTTGTGGAATTTCCTTTGTTAGTTAGTTTAGGAAAGTCCTTTGTCACATGCTCTTGTATAAAAAAAAATGATTTCTTCCATTTTTGTTTTCTTGTAGACAACATACATAGCACAAACAATATTGTATCATGGATGTACCACATGGTTTCTAGTTAAATGATGATTCTTCTTGCATTTATTAAAATGCTGCATAGAAATACACACCTAGAAAGAGAACAGTGAGTCTGGAAGATATATTTTTTTCCAGAACCACAAATATGAGAAACCATATTATTTAGTGACTTGGTACGAACGAATTCATATGAGATAAAATCACAAGGTCAGAGGCCTATTAGGAAAGCCTGGCTAATTGCAAAGGATGGACATAATCGTATGTAACTGGCGGATTTGTAAGTAGTAAAACCCTTTCGTATTATATACAGAAACTGGTCCCTGTTCTGAAATCTGGAATTAGAAATGAGAAGCCCCAAAGAAGAATTTCTAAGAAACTGATCCTAAGATGGATATCAAACAATTGGAACCATCACACATGATTATCAAAATGCTGGAACTTTAAAGCTTCAGTGACCAGTCTGTGATGAAAGCTGAAAAGAATCATAGAAGTAGGATTAACTAATCTCCAACTCTCAACTCCAGGATAATAATCAGACATCCAGCCATTGTTGTAAGTTGTGGTTAGGAAATTAAGACTGCCAGTGACCATTCAATCATATTTGAGAATTAAATGCCGACACACCCAACACACCACTGAAGTAGACTCCAACACTATCATATTATTTTTACAAAGTGCAATTCCTTATGAAGACATGGTAAAGGTAGGGGATCAAAGACCAAACCGAAAAACTATCTGAAAGCGCCTGGCGATTGAGAGATGCCTCAATTGTAGTAGCGAATTTGTAGAGAATAAGTGCGATGACACCAGCTGACACTCCACCCAAGAATGCTTGAACAGGTGAAGGAGGAGAGCTGGTTTCAACAGGAGCCGACCCCATTGCTCTCAAGGTATCCACTGCCTCCTCCTTCAATGACTTCACTCCCGAAGACCTAAATTTCTAGACCCGCCAAAACCAACTTCATCAAAATCCAAATACACCTTTAAAAACACACAAAAAAACAGAACTGAAATAAATCATAATAACACGTAGCAACGCGGAACTATCGAAATGAACTAAAAATAAATTGGACGCAGCTCGTAACAATGATAAACAACATGTATACAGTGAATGAACTCCACAATGCGGCCTTTGAAGCTATGTGGGGAATTTTGAAATTATTTTCGAGCATAAGAACTCCAAGTTCAAGTTTCATGGTGGAAGGTGTCTGTGAAAATTCTACCAACTTTACCGTTCCGTCCCCTTCCATACCAAATTGGTATCACCTCAATTCTCATAACAAACGCAAATGCAGGATTTAAGTAAACAAAACCCCACCAAAACCCATTCCTAAAAATCCAAAGTGAGGAATTTTAACAAATAAAATTGCAAAACTCAGAAAAAAGGAGTGAAACAGGAAGAATACCAGTTCTTTGGCACGCTTGGCGCGGCGACGGACAGCGCGGAAGAGGAATACAGAGATGGCACCCGTGAGAAGAACACTGGTGGCAACTTGAATAGGAGAAGGGTCGTCTGTGGTGGCAAAAATGGAAGGAGTAGACGGTGGGAGCTCGATAGGACCCTCCTCCGGTGCAGCAGTGGATGTGGATTCGGGGACCTGGGCAAGCCATGTCTCGGGTCTGGTGCGAGGGAGGGCTGAGACATGGTGGAGATTAGTGGGTCTGTAAGGGACGCTGACAAGAGGGGATGGGAAAAGAGAGGAATTGTGGAGGTGAGGTAGGGAGATGGGAAAGTTGGGACTGAGAAAGTGGTAGGAGAGAGACTGCAACATTGTAGGTTTTGTGGTTATGTCAGATTTCGGTTCTTGATGATTTGGGTCTGTCTCGTGAATCTATGAAATATATTGTTCTTCTTAATTTGGAATGGAAGAAGAAGATACAATAATTATCTCGTGTTTTCGCTGCTTAGATTTTGGTGGGGATTTGAGATTGTGACACTGATAATATCTGGCATGCATTTTAGATTTTTTATGTTTTTTTCTTCTTTTCTCGCCTTTTCTTAATAGGAGAATTTTTTATTTGGCATTTCAGTTTTTTTTTTTTTTTTCTCTTATTCCATAAATAAAGAGAGAGAAATCTCTGCTCGAAAATGTAAGGAGACGCCGTCCTACACACAAATAAAGCCTCCTTTGATAATAAAAGTATTTCATCTATTTTTTTTATTATTATAATTTTTTTAAATTTTCACACAAAATATAATAAATAATTTAATTTTTTTAAATTTTAAAATAATAATAATATTAAAAAATAATATTTTATTTAATTTTCATCTAAAATCATCTTATTTCATCACACCATCCAAACCACAACTAAATCAAGACTTTAATTATTTTTTTTAATTTAGGATTTCATAGGTGTTTTTCTCTACAATTGATGTAACAAGGAATTGCAAAAAGACAAAAAAAAAGTTATCAGACTACAGAGTTCTCATGGAGTAGATAGTTTTGCATGATGGCATTGATTGGGATAGCAAATTCTTATGGATTAGATAGATTTAGCATGATAGGCATAGCAAATCTCATTCTGGTGTCAAATTTCATTTGTTGATCGATCTGCAGCACTCTTGATTTGTGCCACCATGCCATAGACCCTTCGTTCAAAGCCACAGCTCTAGCCCAAAACTTGATTTGTGCCACCATGCCATAGACCCTTCGGATGCCCAGATTGGAATTGGGGGGCCACAGCTTTGCAAACCATGCCTCAGAAAGATAAGGCCGCCTCAACTTATCTTCCTCCAACTCCTCACACTTCTTCCCTTGCAAACCAGGAAGTATCTTAACCACATCCGGGTTGAAGTCTTTGTCAAATGTGAAACCCAAGTCCTTGAAACCTTGTAGTTCTTCAAACTCAAGATCGCTTTTGCTCTTCCTCAACTTTGTTTGGTTCAGGAGTTGCCGCCTCATGTCCTTGGTGCAGCTCGAGGTAATGGTTCCACCTCCGGATTCCTTGTTGGTCTGTATTTTGCAAGACTATACCGTCTGTGTCATGCCCTAGAGTCCAGAATGTAAGCTCATCATTATAAAAGTAAGATAAAGCAGAAATGCCATAGTCAATGAAAAATTCATTCCATTCAATCATCAACACAAATGCGCACAGATTAGGCCATTAAAATCAAACAACCTGGTTGAAGAAGAATCTGAATAGCACCGGACATCCTTGTTTTTCTATAAAGCGACTTCCTAAAGAACCAACACTCCAACAACTTCCACCTTTTCATATCTAGTAGAAGAAGAGGACTCAAAAGGGTCATCCACAGGCTCCATTCTTGCCCTACTTTTTACCCCTCAACAAATTAAAAGCATACCACATGAGGGTTCTTCCCATTCCGGATCATTTATTGATACGTAATCCATTAAAGATCAACATCCCACCTAAATGAGAAATACAAAAAATAAGGCTGCAAATGGGCTAACTGAGGGAAGCCATGTGTGATTTGACCCCATCTGCTTGAACTTGGAAGTGGAAACAAAGAACATTCTACGTGGAAGTAGGACTTCGATCGTGAAGGTGTTTGAAGCGGTGCACACAGAGGGATGAGAACTGAAGTGGGACTTATGGCATCTAAAGTCTAACAACTAGGGATATACATTGAGGGTAGCATTGATGAGGCATATGACATCATTGACGTGCCAGCATACTTATATGTGATGGCTTTTTGTTTAGGCAGCTACATATATAAGAGGGTTTTTTTTATGTCAAAAGCATATGACCTCATGACATAACATCTAAATTTTTAAAATAGAGGTCTTGGGTTTGACCCCCTCTCCTAATCAAAAAACATAAAAAAGGTTTTTTGTCTATTTTTTTAATAAGATCGTGTGACAGTTAGATTCTATGCGTTAAAATATGAGGTGGAAAATAGCTAAAAATGGCTATTTTTAATGGTTTTATCTAATACAATGGTAGGAGTCTTTCTCCCTTTTTGGGTGAAAAATGGTAGGAAGTAGGATCAGGCTCATCCTAAGCTTGCAGACATGGCTTGGAAAACCAACCTAATTCCTGTTGCTGTGTCTCCGACTCTCCCCATCTGCTGAAGACTGGAGAGTCAAAACAAAAGGCTTTCAACCTGGTCCTACTTCTTGCAATTACATCATAATCACAAACTTGTTCTCATGGAGAGAATCCTACGAGCAAAGTCAAAATAGAGTTGAGTACCTCATAAATTTTTGGCTTCGGGTAAAAGTCATGTTATGTAGAACCCTAGGTGATAATCAGTTCAATCCCACCTGGAGAGTGCATGACACTATTGGCAATAGGTGGATCGTGTTAAATCTAGGTCAGGATATTTGACATGGATGAATACCGGGTAAGGTCCATCTATCTAGAGACTCGCAAGGATAGTGTAGGTCCCACTGAGTCACATCTCTCTCTTCTCCATGTTGCCAAGACTTGTAATCTCAGGGGCAAATCTTTGGACAATAGATTTCACATTTTAAATCAACCTTAGATCAACTCTAATTGCTCGAATGGCAATGCGTAACTGGTCAGGCAAATTGAAGATGCCCATTTGCAATTTGGAAGGTTTAGAAGGTATTCTGCATTGAAGTTACAAGCAATATAACTAGGTAAAGATAAAATACAGTCTCTGAATCCCGAAAGGAAAGAGAATTTGAAGTAGAAGAACATAGATTGCTATATATGCAATGGACTATATATAGCACATAATTAGGCATTTCCATCGGTTACTATTTTCACTATATATCCATGTTCTTCTCCATCAAACTCAACACAATCATCTACAAAGTCAGTCTGGGCAATTTGTTTACTCATTGATGCATCAGTCCTCACTGTTTGTTCTAGACGAAGATTAAAATTTGCAGTTAAAAATTGAAAAATACGAATTTTCAGGAATCATTGAACATTTCTTGCTATACCCACTTAATCCCAGCTTGACCAATTTTCACCAATCAAACAAGCATAGAAGTCCTGATCAAAATTAATAGAAGTACAAGAAACCTGAGCCGACCCAGTTTGCTTCAAAGGAAGAACCATATCTTGAGCTTTCGCCAACTCTCCTTTAAGCCGCTCCATGTCTTTCTCGAGCCACCTATTTTCAACTAATGCATTTTCTAGCTCTTGATGAAGCACGTTGTGTTCAAGCTCAAGGCTCTGGGTCTTCCACCGAGCTCGCTTGTTTTGGTACCAAATAGCAACCTGTCTCAGGGGCAAAACGAGTTGTTCTGCTAGCTGAAGCTTGCGCTCAGGCTCTAGCTTGTTGTTAGAAGTGAAGCTTCTATCAGGGAGCCTCACTTGCTCAGGATTTAGTCTCTTTTTGTTGTGTTTGGATGGGTGTTTTTGGTTTTGGCTGCAACAGAAATCCATCACTTGTTGAAATAATTCTAGGAAGTTGGGGAGATTAAGCTTTGGAGAGGATTATGAATGTGAAAGTGGCGCTTTTCGATCGGTTAAGAAATTAGTGGAGGCAGAGACCCTACGAAGAAAACGGGAAACCAAAAATTAATGAAGATTGAAGCGATAGAGTCTCTATCAGGTCTAATCTATAGTGAGGTGGTTTTCTTCAGCATTCCTATTGATAGCAGTCCGGGCCGGATGGTTTTGGGTATGCCTTCTTTCGTATTTGTTAGGAATTTGTTAAGGAGGATCTTTTGGAAGCCATCTTTGAGTTATTCCATTCGTACTACTTATTCAGGTTTTTCATTGCTTTCTATATTGTATTGATTCCTAAGGTTGATAAGGTTCCTAGTTTTGATAAATTTAGGCCTATTAGCCTTTGCTCTGTTTTCTATAAGATTTGTGCTAAGATCATTGTGGCTCGATTGAAGAGTTTGCTCTCTAAGATGATATCTCAGGAGCAGGGGAGCTTTTATTCCTGGTCGTAGTATTTTTGAGAATATCAGTTTAACTCAAGAGATGGTCCACTCTATTAGTAAAAAGTCTGTCAGGGGTAATGTGTTAATCAAGCTTGATATGTCTAAGGTTTATGATAGAGTTGATTGAAGGTTCATGTTACATGTTTTGTATGCTTTTGGTTTTTCTGCTCAATTCTGTGATTTAATTAATGCATGCATAGCTACACCATGGTATTCTATTATGATGGTACTCCCAAAGGTTTCTTTAAGAGTGAGTGAGGTCTGAGATAAGGTGATCATTTATCACCTTATTTATTTATTGTTTTGCAAGAGGTGCTCTCTCGCCTTCTTAAACATGCTTTTGATAATAGTCATATTAATCCGTTCTTTCAGGCTGGAGGCACCCCACTTGTTTCTCATCTTATGTATGCTGATGATATTGTGATTTTTGCCAATGGTAGTAAAAGGTCTATAAAAGGTTTGATTCAGGTTTTGAATTCTTATGAAGATTGGTCGAGTCAAATCCTTAGTAAACATAAGAGTGCTATTTTTTTCTCTGAACATATTTCTGTGTCTAGAAAGCGTTCTATTCTTTGTATTTCTGGTTTTTCTGAGGGCTCCTTTCCTTTTAAATATTTAGGTGTGCTTATTGTTAATGGCAGATTGAAGGCCTATGATTTTAGTGATTTGCTTGGGAAAATTAAAAAGAAAATTGCAGGTTAGAAGATGAAATTACTCTATGTTGGTGGGCGAACTGTTCTGTTGCGTCATGTTCTTTCGAGCATGGCCACTCATCTGCTTGCTGTTTTAAATGTTCATAAGATTGTGATCGGGGACTTGAACAAGATCTTGAGCTCTTTCTTTTGGGATGAATCTGGAGGAAAGGGCAAACGAAAATGGGTGGCTTGGAAGAAGATTTGTTGCCCCATTGAAGAATGAGGGTTAGGTATTAGGGATTTTGAGAATGTTCAGAGTGCTCTTCACATGAAACTTGCTTGGCGGTTGATGTCAAGTCATTCTTTGTGAGCAGATTTTTTCGAAGATAAGTATGTTAGGGATAAGCATTTATCCCTTTTGGCATCTAATAAGGGCACTCATGTTTGGAAGTCCATTGTCAATAGTATTCCGAATGTTTTACATAATTCAAAATGGCTTGTGAATGAGGGTAATGTCTCTTTCTGGTATGATAATTGGGAAGAGGGTGGTCCCTTCCATGTTCACTATCCGTTATTGATTATCCTATGATTAAGATTAAAGAATGTCGCATTGAGAATGGTTGAGATATCTCTCTCTTGGAAAGGCTTGTGGGTCAACAAAAAGCTAATAATGTGTACCAGTTTTTGGCAAAAAGGAAGGAGGGGCAGGATGTGTTAGTTTGGTTGAAGGAGAATGATGGTAGTTTTTCTACTAAAAGTGATTGGGATTGCATTAGGGTTCAGGCGCCTCCTCTTACTTGGGCCAACTGGATTTGGCACAATAATATTCCTAAAAAAATGTCCATAATGATATGGAAGGCCTCCAATAATTGCCTGAGTGTGGATGCTAAGATTAAAATGGCTGGGATTCCGATGGTGTCTAAGTGTAATTGTTGTGTTTCTAGACATATGGAGGATCTTAATCATGTTCTTTGTACTGGTGATTTTGCTAGACAACTTTGACGTATGGCGGCCATTCAATTAGATGTGCATATAGGTGTTTTTTGTACTTGGCAAGAACAAATTTATTTCTAGTTTCGTCAGGCTAGTAAGTCTTCTCAAGTTAGGATTATTTTTGGATTGCTTCCTTCCATTTCTTCTTGGAAGCTTTGGGAGAGGCGTTGTAAAGCTAGGTATGATGGTCATTTGGATACAGTTGAGACAGTTTGGCATGTTGTTAAAAGTTGGGTTTGTATAATCATGCAATTGAATAAGAATCCTATTAGACTTCCTAGTCAAGATGTTGCCATTTTGAAGAGATTGGATATCTCAGTTTTGCTTCCTAAAGTTAAGAAGGTTTATGTGGTGAAGTGGACCTCGCCCCAACAGGACAGGATCAAGCTTAATACTGATGGGAGTAGTATGGGTAATCTTGGTCCAACTGCGGCTTAGGGTGTCATTCGTGATGTCAGTGGTAAGATGTGTGCGACTTTTTCTGTTTCCTTCGATCAGGGCTCTAATAATTTCGCTGAACTGATAAGTTTGCTAGAATGTGTCAGGAGGTGTTGCCAACTTGGCTTCCTTCGGGTGGATATAGAGATAGACTCTCAAATTCTGGTTAACTGGATTAAAAGGGGAAATTGTAACCTTTGGTATCTTGAGGATTATTGGGACGAGCTTTAAGTTTGTCTTGATTGTTTGAATTATAGAGTGAGTCATGTATTTCGTGAATGTAATGTCATTGTTGATTTCCTTGCTAAACTTGGAGTTGAGGGTTTGAATATGGATTGGCTTGAGGATCGAGGTAATTTGCTTGGGAAGTTAAGAGGTCTTCTGTGCATGGATAGAATTGGCCTGCCTTACTTGCGTATATCGTAGTGAAGTATTTTCTTATTGCAGCTGTTTTTTCTTTACTATTCTATTATCCGTTTGAGCTAACTTTTTCTTGCAGGTGGTTTTTAGGTTGGTTGTCCTGAGTTTTATGTATTTTCTTTTCAGCTTGAAATTTAGTTTGATGTTTAGGGTTTTTTTATGCCTGAGTTTTGGTATTTTTGAATATGTGTAACCCCCAGGCTTCTGGTTTGTAACTACGATTTTTTTCGCCACAAATGATATTTTTTAATAAAATTAGGATACCATCCTCTTCTTAAAAAAAAAAGTGATTTTCTTTGTACGCACGTGGCGTTCATGTGGGGGCAGCCCTACTCGATCGTGAAAGTATACAAACATTATCTATTATATCTGAATTAGTGACCATTTATTTTTTTAATTTTTTTTTTATAACTTTTGAAGCCCCAACTCACATAGGTCCGCCCCTGCTTCAAGATTTTGGCATGCGGGCAGTGTTTCAAACCTTCAAAATTTCAAATACAAAAGAAAGCGAGGCAATTCAGTTAGCCCGTCTTTTGGCTACCAATTTGTACATCTGCTAAATAAATAAGTTCAATATGACGATGCCGATACTGTTTTATTCAGAACTTTTTCCACGCATTCATACAGAAAAAGAAAGGCTACAATGGCGAAGGCCTCTGCAACAAGAATAAGGAGGAATGAGGCATCTAAAAGCAAGATGAAACCACTCTTTCAGCCTCCCTTGATACGTAATAGGTATCCTCTTCATTTCAGGCCCTGCTACCATATCATTCCAAAGCATATCTGAGAGTGCCATTGTCAATTCTCCCACCTTGCCTGTTAGGAAAAATCAAACATGAAAGTGTTTCGAAATCTCATTCATGGTTGCATTGTTGATTTTAAAGAAAAAAATGTCACATTGTCCATCCCACACGATGATTGGCAATATAGGCAGTGTGCTTCCTACAAACATCATTTCAGCCGCACCTTTGGCTTCCTCCACAGTTATATTTGCAATTCTCACCCCTTTTAGACGTCCCTGCTCAACCAACTCGGGCGCAAGTGCAATAAGCCTTTTCACAGTGCAACCACTAAAGGATCTTATCAAACAAAGGCAAGAGAAGCTCCTTATCATGGTTTACAAAAGCAACATTCACGTTTGGACCTTCAGCAATATAACCTTCCTCGTCTAGTACCCAAATAGAAGCAAATGCTCCTTTTTCCTCAGCTTTCATCTTGGAGAGGACATTTGGGAGGTAGTTCACATTCTTCATTGTTGCAAATTGGGGTGACTTCAAGGGTACAGTCTATGTTGTCACTTTAAACCCTTCTTTGCACTGAGAGAAGTCATCAGCTATGACTACAGCATAGGATGCAGACATTGGGCAGCTGCATTGGATGCATGATGTCGCAGCCTGGCCTCATGTGTAAGAAGATGTGATAATAATGCTTCAGTAGATATAGGGTCTGTTCCTTTCTTCAATCATGCGAGCTGCAACTGTGTTTGAATTAGTCGAGCTTGAGAAGAAGATGCATAGGTAGAGGCCAAAGATAACCATACCTCAAGAGCAGATGCACAACCTATTACTTGTGCAATAATGGGTTCAGATAAGGAGGATATGAGGGCAGACATAACAAATTGATCTTGTTGAGCCCATGGTTCATACTGTGGGTTAGGTGAGCCATTGGAAAGTGTAGATGGGGGGAGCTAAACAGGAACCATCAACATATTTGTATAAGCCTTGGCCTCGTAAATAAGGAACAAGTTGTACCTTCCAGAGAAGGTAGTTCTCAGGGGTTAATTTTACTGAAATTATATGAGAGAAATTGGGTAAAGAAAGGGAGGGAGAAGAAGAAGGTAAAGAAGATGATGATGATGAGGAAGAGGTGCCTGTGGAACCAGACATGGTGATGAAGTAGGTGGATGGACGATTAGTCTTTGGTATCCTCTGATACCATGTTGAAACAAATGTTTCTTGTATATTAATTTTCTGCAATTACAATGAGGCAATGCCTCTGTATTTATACTAGTGCTTGGTACAAGAGGAATATCATTTACAGTGAAAATATTACAGCTAATAAATTGCTGCTTGCTGCATGCCGTGTGTCCTGCATATTGTAATGCAGGTATTGCTTGAGCAGGTTTCGTACCAGCTGCTGGTGGCTGTGCATTACTTGTACGTTGCATGTCACGGGTTGCATAATTAGCTTGAACAGGCATCCTGCAGGTGAGAGCAAGAAATCCCCAGGACCTGCACTTAACCAGAATCTTAGAGTTCCTTTCTTGCACTGAGATGCTGCAGTCAGTTGCACAAGAATGCTTCGAAGATCTGACCGAGGGAATGGAGAGGGATATCTTTGCTTTTGAAGCTGATCTGAGGAAACGGTCCAAGTGAACATCCAGCTTATAGAGATATCTGTCGGAATAAGACAATTAATCAACAATTATAGCTTAAAAAAATCAACACTTGCTACTCCAAATGTACCCAAACGTAAGAGAAAATTGAAAGTTTGCAGAGAAGCTCGGATTGCATTAGACCTTAACTTCTGATTAGCAGAGATGAGTTGATATGAACGTCAAAGATCATGAATATATAACGCTCACCCATCTAATTATATAATGGCTGTGTCAAAAACACGATGCCCTCGATGAACCATGTGATCATCTAATGGGATTACCATCATGGTTGGATCAAGAATAATTCCATCAAATACGCTGGAATACATTGCTGGATATGGTTGCTTTTTCAGAGATCGAAAAAAACAAGAGGGGAATGATAAACTACCTGATTCCTGATCATGAGAAGAATATATAGCTGCTCTTTTCCATGGCTTTCAAGAGAAAAAAACGTGGAAACTGAGGCACAACAGATCAATGTGAATCATTCATGCTTCCTCATCATTTGGGAAATAAAATAATATAAATGATTAGCAATCTATGAGCCAAGGAAAATAAAAAGATTAGAAAACTATATATATAACGAAGAGAAACCCCTGTTGCAGTTTGTCTTGCAGCGCTTTGCATGTCTAAAAAATTATAAACCAAAGTACACGACTTCTGGATATAATTAGCTGATTCCTATTGAATATATAGACATTATTTCTCCACGACTTCTGGATGACATTATGAAAATTAGTATAAATAATTTTACAGTCGATCGGTACCAAAACACAATTGTTTGAAAAATGATTTAATTTTAGTAGTGTTTTCCGATTATCTCCGACCTCTCACCTTCTAGAGTAGTGTTGATTTTATAAAAATAAAATCATAAACACACTTAGATCGATGTACTTTATAATAAAAATAATTTTACAATATGATATATCACGTAAAGTCACACCAATTTATAAGTTTATTTTTATAAAAAAATTTTGTGGTTAAAATATTTCTCTACATTCTCTTGGTTGTCAATATTAAAAGGAGGGATTTTTCTCCATTTTTCTTATTTTTAAACTTCTTTTCTATTTTCTACCCGATAGTGTCACTTAAAAAATCATTATAAACAACATAATTTCTCGCCCAAAACAATGTGGGCTATATAATCCATTTTCCAATCTGGAGTCCTTTAATATCTCTTTTGAAATCCTGATTTAGTCGTAAAGAGCAATGATAAACAATCTCTTCAACTTCCACACATTATATTATTTTTTAATTTTTTAATATTTTTTTTATTTTTTTAAAATTTATTTTTTTAAACTAATTCAATTCTTCTATTTATTATTTATATATTAAATATTTGATAAAAGAAAAAAATAATAAAAATTAAAAAAAGTGTGGTGTGTAGAGATTGTATAAATAGTAAGAAATTGTGTAGATTTTTTCTAAAACAAAATGCTAGCACGTCTTTGATTTTGTTCGTTTATTTTAATCGCTTATATATTTAGATTTTTTTTTTTAAAACTATTTAATGATTAAAAAATTGATTTTTAATATATTGATATATTTTTTTATTTTTTAAAAATATTAAAAAAGATGAAAAAAGAGATTTGTGCTAGCTGACACTTAGCACTGCCCGAACATAAAATAAGCCATGCACGCTAAACACGTACATCTTTCTTAAAATAACGATTTAAAAAAAAAAAAAATTCCCCCTTCAAACGGAGGCCCCGTTTTAAATTTGGACGGAATTTCTCAATTTGGTTGAATTTAATATTTACATACTTAATTTTTAAATTATTAAACTTATCTCAATTCAAAATCTATTTATATGTGTGACTCATAATTTTTTTTAACTCAACACTTTTTTACATACGGGATTCATAATTTTTTTTAACTTCTTATAAATATATCTAAACTTATTTTAACATTCAAGCACATCTAAACTCATCTTAAGTAAGTCTCATAAACCTCATTATATCATTTCAATTCAATACTATTCATAAAGAATTCAGTTTATCTCAACTCAATTCAACATATAAAATGATTCCAAACGGGCCTTAGAGTTAATTAAGCTCGAAACGGATAACCCAACCAAAATAATAATAGTATTTATAATGTGAAGCGACACTGAACAACAATTCATATGGTTCATGATGACTGTCTAATATCATTTGTCACTATATACTCATTATTCTTTTACTCTCTAGGATTTTTTTTTTTTTTTTTTATTTAATGTAGGCCAAGAAGTGAGACAAATCAATTGGCAATTTGGCATGTGATTACGATGAGTACTGGGCCACTGGCGAGGAAGTTGATCTGCCAACAAGCGAGACAAGTTGATTAAAGTTGATTTCAACCAACATAATTTCTGAAAGATGTTCTCGGCGTGACAAGACACACATAATATACAAATACAAGAATTTATAATAATTTTTTCCAACATTTATTACAATTCAAATTCAAAGAGAGGTTGACAAAATATTCGATAATAAATAATATTTATAATTTTAAAATATGTAAGTGACGCATGTGAACTTTGAAAAGAATAGTTAAATTTGTAATTTACATTAAAAAATAAAATTTTAACAATTGATCTTATTTTAAAAAAAAAAAAAAAAAGTATAACACAATAGAGTACTGCTACGGTTCTTGAATTCGGGATCCAAAAAATGTCTCGAACAGTATTTTTTTTTTAATCTTTTTTTTCATGTATTTTTTTAATCATTTTAAATATTTTAAAAAAAAATTCACAACTTCATTAAGAAATATTTTTTTAATCATTCGACCAAAAAAGAAAAAAAAAATCCATTTGGGACATTTTTTAAGTCTCAAATTCGAGACCCAAAACATTTTATCTACCATTCCTCCGAAAGTTGTGAATTTACTCAATAATTTGTTTGTGAAGGAAGTTGCACATTGAAAAGTCCCCAGAATTAAAATCCAAAAAAGGCAGCTAGCCGGACATTGACATGCGCAATTTGCAAACAAATGCAGCATGCATTCAAAACTGCGCCCACAAGTCTTTACGCAAAAATGTGTAAACTTTTTGAAGATTTAGATGTGGAAAGTCCGGATTGATAATACTCTTTTTCAATCATTCTACCCATTATCCTTTCACTGTTGGTCTAACTCTCTAAGATTGATCTGCAGGGAGAGCAGGTGTCACACCATCCAAATCCTGCTACTTTCTTAAAGGTATCTCTGCTCTGATATTGGATGCAAGAAATTAGAGGAATCTCTACGAGCTTTCGGCAACAAGACGATGTTCCTCATGTCAGAACTAAGTCAGGTACCAGGAGTTGTGATTTGTACATCTCAAGGCAACAAAAAGTTTTCAAACTTTCACCTTTTTCATCGCCTTTTACGGATAAAGTGGGATGATTTTTACTAGTATTAAATCGATAAATTTTATGTAACTATTTTTTAAAAAAGTTAGTTTTTTTTTTTATGAAAATAAGACTATACTTGTAATTTTTATTAATAAGCTCTCACTTTTAATAAAAGAATACCGTAATTACAAAATGAGGCAGATAGTTTGCTTTCAAGGTTCCTTTATCTAAGCCTGGTTTCTTGTTAAAAGAGGTTGGTTGGGCACAATATGGGCCTGAAACGGGCCTTCCTACAAATAAAAGTTATATAGAAGGGCCCATAAAAGAGCATCGCCCATTTCTAAAAGAGGAAGGAGGGAGAGATCTCTCTCCTTAATCTTCGTGCCCCCTAATTTTCTTATTTAGTTGCTCTTTGGAACCGTTCGACTGATCTTGGGCGTATAACGACCCCCAATAAAAATAAGTAACGTTTGAAATTGTATACTAGACGTAATGAATTTGGTCTCATCTTATAAAACTAAAGGAAGTGTAAAATCGTTACGTGAAGAGAAACATCGACCCTCCTTCAAATTTCACCGTGAACTTTGAAAAATATCTAGACAGTCGCCGTACAAAATTAAGTTTGTCGTCGACACAGCCGAAAAACGTCTTCGCACCACCAAATTCTATCACCCACCACAACCTTTTGGTTTTGTTGTTTTTGGTTCTCCCCTGACCAGACACTACAATTTGGCTTCTCTTGCTAAATAAAAAGAGTAAAAAACCACCAAACGGCAAAACACCATACTTATATGGATATTCTGTGTTTGAGAATTGAAGTTTTTAAACCTTTTAGAGGCTTGAGTTTTATATTTTAAAGATGTTTATGCAAGAATCTTGACTAAATTTTACACATAAGCATCATTAAAATTTAACAAACATTTCTCTTGATGTCTCTTTCAAGTCTTTGGAATAATAATCATTGAAATTTAACAAACATCTCATCTCTATGCTCAAGTAAATTTGTAGAATTAGTCCTAAAATATTCATATCCCAAGCTTACAATCATCGATAGGTCTCTGGATAAAACATCTACCACAAACAATGACTATTGAAATGGGTCTTTAAACACAAACATCTACCACAAACAAAGACTATTAAATGAGTCTCTAGTTCAGAGAGAGAGAGAGAGGTGTCATGGCTAAGGGTCAAGGGAGGTCGCGGCTCCCTCGCCAACGTTTGGTTTTGGGAGAGGGGGAGGGTAAGAATGCCTCTTTGAGATGGAAGAGGGGAAGGGGAAAGGCACAAAGAGAAAAGTCGAACTTCATCGATTTTGTCAAGGGCGTTTATTAACTGTATGCAGGCATATGAGATGTTTGAAATGGGAAACCTACATGGCAAACATCCACTGGAGGGCTGTTATTTGAGAGAAATCAGGTCAATTGGTGGGAAGATATACTCTTTCTTATTTTCTTTTACATTTTTTAAACTACAACAGAACTAGATTATTATTATTATTATTATTATTATTATCATTATTATTTTATCAAAAGTCAGCTGCCTCTGAGTTGCATTGCTAGAGCATTTTGTTCCCACTGGATACGGAGCTGAACTGGTCGGCTCAAACAAGGGTTTGTCATCTATGCGGTTTGACTACTTCCTCATGGCTAGGGGTGTAATCGGTCCGGTTCAATCCGGTTTTTGACATATTTTAAAGCCAAACCAATATATATAGGTTTTGAGATTTGAATAACCGATACCGCACCTGTTACAATCTTAAACCGGTACTTCCGATTTACCGGTTCGATCTGATTTTTTCGGTATATTATATAATATATATATATATATTATAGTATATAATAATATAGTGATAATATATTGTAGTATATTATAATGTATATTATAATATATAGTGATATAGTATTAGTATAACTACTAATACAATAGATTATAGTGATAATATATAATTATTTATATATGATTTTAAGATTTAATATTACATTAATTAGTAATTTATCATATAATACAAAATTATTTTATATTTAATTATATATTATAAAAACTAAAAAAAATATATGAATCGGTCCGGTCCGGTTTAATCCGGTGTTAGAAAAAAAAAATTGGAACAGGACCAATCGATCAATTTTGAGAAAAATCGAACCGGTACTAGACTGGACCAAACCCACCCTCGTCAATCCAGTTTACCAGTTCACTTGTTTCTTTTCACCCCTACTTGTGGCTATCCATCGAGAATGTATAGAGCTTCTACGATCGTTAAATAATTACATAAAAATCATTATAAAATTGACTTGATTTTATATAATTAAATGTTTATTAAATCATAAAAGAATAATTTTAAAATTAAAAAATTTTCTAGATCAGGAGGGAAAATTTCTGACAAACACTCTTGTTAAATTTTATATGTATATATTTTAATAATCAAGAAAAACAAACAAAAAGTTTTAGGTCTCGTTTGTTTTTACAAACTTCTCAACTCATCTCATCTAATCATTATAACTTTATCAAATTCTCACACGAAATAAAATAAACAATTCAAAATTTTCAAATCATGAAATAAAAATAATATTAAAAGAATATATTCTAACAATATTTTATTCAATTTTTAACATTAATTTCATTTCATCTCATATGCGAAAAAAGCGAGACCTTAATCTCCACAAGCAAAAGTCCATGAGAACAATATTAACTTTGATAAAAAATAAAAATGAAATTGATTCAAATATGGCATTTGGCTTTGAATCAAGCAACACCAAATTGTTAGCAAATTGGACAAGTTTAAAGTGCTTGGGACTAGATTTAGTATTTTTTGAAATTTATACATACTTGTATAATAAGATTGTTTGATGGTTTAATTTTAATAATTTAGGCTAAGTATAGAAGTAGTACATAGAGCTAGGGTTGTAACTGGTCCGGTTCAGTCCGATTGTGGACAAAATCTATGACCGAATCGGTATTTACCGATTTTGCATTTTTCAAAACCGATTATGCATCGATTACCTCCTAAACCGGTACTTCTGGTTTCATCGGTTTCCAGTCTAGTCCAGTCCGATTTTCTTTTTCTTTTTAAATGTAAGTTTGACAGTTTGACATTAAAAATCTATTTATAATTTTTAAAAAAAAAACTAATTTAAAAAAAATATGTTTTATACTTTTATTAAAAAATATATGTTTTACTAAAAAAATCTAATTTACTAAAAGCTACTGAAATAAAAAATGTACTTTACTAAAAAAAATCTGATTAACTAAAATCTGTTTTACTAAATATTGCTTTCCAAAAAGCTATTCCACTAGAAAAAATCTGCTAAAAGTTTATAAATATAAGTTATACAGCTATTACAAAAATTAAAAAAAAAAATCTGCAATAAAAATAAAAATCTGCTATGACTAATGGACATAAGTTACAAAATTTAGACATCATATATTAAACAAAACATTGCAACAAGTCATTGCATGTTAAAGGAAATAACTTACACGTATTTTTTAGAGCAGTCACAAGAAAATTAATAGAAAATGGATTTTCTCTTGTAAATTAGAAAACTCACCAGAAACTCAAGAATAGACGTCAACAAGCCTATAAGTTTATGGAATAAAATAAATTCAAAAGTCTAAATTAGAAGTCAAAAAATAAAATTAATAAAAGCAGCTATAACTATATATATATGAGGTAAGCTGTAAGCACTTGATCAGTTAAAGGATTGAGTTGTCATTACCAATCAGTATTTCGTAATGAAGCAAGATAATGACAAATTATGGGTTGTTTTATTGATGATCACACTGGCCACCATTCCAAAACCAAACCTTTATATTTTTGTTCTTGGAGAAGCATAAAACTTGAGGCAAACCAGATGCAATTATCCCATTTTCTTAAACTTATAGATCCAATTATAAAACCTTAATAACACAAACACAATCACAATCACAAAAATCCTAAATTTCAGATTAAAAAACTCTAATAAAACAAATACATTATACCATCTACCATATTTGAGATGTCAAAGTAATTTAAAAAATACAAAAACAACTTACCGTGAGGAATCGAAGACAGAGAGAGTGAGGTGAGGCCGAGGGTTTGTGCGTGGTAGCACTGGTAGGTTGCGGCTAAGTTATGTGCGACAAAGAGTGGGACTGAGGGATGAGAGTGAGGCTGAGGAAAAGAGACAAGAAAGTGAGGTAGATTGCAGAGAGACAGAGACGAGAGAACGAGATAGAATGCAGAGAGATAGAGACGAGAGAGTGAAGTGAGGGAGTGAGGAGACTTTAGGGTTTATTGGAGAGGAAACGACATCTTTTCCACAATGTGTTTGAGTGGTTCTGTTTTTCCTTTTTAAATGATAATTAAAAATTTTATACTATTTGTATAGTTATATATTAGTATTAGTAATAAACTTATAGTGATTTAATATAGCTATATAATATATTAGACTATATAATAGCATTAGTTATAAACTTATGGTGATATAGTATAATTATATTAGTATAAGTATAACTATAGTCTATATTATATATTAGTATTAGTTATAAACTTATATTGATTTAGTATAACTATATAATATATTAGACTATATATAATATAATTTAATATATATTTTTATGTTTAAAACATATGATCAATTAAATTTTCATATTTAAGATTAAATTTTTATTTTATAAATTATATAACATTATCCTATATATAATTATATTAATAACATATGATCAAACAAATTATAAATGTTCATATTTAATATTAATATTTTATGTAATAATTTATAAATTATAATATGAAATTCTTTTATATATTATATTTACAACTTTCACATATAATTATATATTATAAATAAAACTTATATATGAAAAATATTTTGTATAAAATTAATTTATATATTTAAATTTCCCCAACCAATTAGGTCCGGTTTGGAAAATCGTAAAATTGAAATCGGATCAATTTCAGCCGATTTCCCTCATACATGAATCGGTTTCGAATCGGATCGATTCAAAATTGAAAAAACTAATCTGGTCTGATCCGGATCTATTTTTGGGTGCAAATATACATCCGTACATAGAGTTTTAATTATAATTTTGTTTGATATGGATATAGAATAGGAAGTTATTGGACCCACTCGTGTGTAGCCCAACTGGTAAACGCGAACTTATGTCCATGCCACAATGATTTAGGGGAGGCTAAAGCAGTGGGTTGTTTTGCTAATTTTTTATGGATTGGTTTAAAAATTGAAATGAGATGAGATGATTTTAAATAAAAGATAAGAGTTAAAAAAATATTAATGTTAGAATATTATTTATTATTATTATTATTATTTTAAAATTTAAAAAATTTGAATTATTTATTATATTTTGTATAAAAATTTGAAAAAATTATAATAATGAAATGAGATGAGATGTGATGAAATACTTTTTAAATCCAAACAGGACATAAGTTTGCGTTACAACATTTGCTTCCTCAACTCATAATTACAATATTTTCAAATTTCAATACAAAATATAATAAACAATTCAATTTTTTAAAATTTTTAAATAATAATAATATTAAAAATAAATATTTTAATAATATTTTATCATCTCAATTCAGTTCAACATCTAAATACAACCTAAGTTTCATAAGTGAGTTTAGAGGATTATGTTGTATAATGACTCCTCGTCCCGTCGTATAAAAAAAAAAAGAAAATACTTATTTGACCATGTCAAGTTCTAAAGGTGGCCATAACAAAAAGATTAGAGTCGAACTGCTCTTCGGCTTAGAGAAGTCTGCTTTACTTGTTCGTTAGTTAGTTTTTAATTTTTAATTTTTCTATTTATATTTTTTTAATATATTTAAATGTTTTAAAAAAATAAAAAATATATATTAATATATTTACAATCACTTTCTTAATCACTAAATAAAAATAAAAAATAAAAAAATTATTAGACTGATACAACTTGAAAGGCAAAGTAATATATTTCAAAAGGTTATGAGACCAAAACGAAGGAGTGAAAATCATGGAACAATGTGTTCATTCATTTTCTTTTTATTCTCAATACAGAAAATTACAGGCTTCGTTTTTCCAAGGGTCAAGGGAAACCTAGCAGGCCCAGGCAGATGTGACCAAAACCAGAGAAGATATGGTGGGAGGTAACCTTTTGGCCTTTTTTGGGTAAATGCTGCTAAAGAGAGTAGCGAAGGAGATGGTGCAAAGAAGAAGGGTAGCGACAAGAGGGAGACCCCCGGACAGTAGCATTGCAGATTGAAGAGATGATTAGATGTAAAGCCTGAGAGTGGAGCTGTGCTCTCAAAATCCGAGCATGATGTGTCAAAATCTCATTGCATCAATCCCTCTCCCCCTTCATCTCTCACTGATTGTGATGGATGGAATGGATTGGATGGATGGATGGGAATGCTCAATACAAACATATACATATGCTTAATTAATCATTTATTCCTCAGTCGAAATCCAGATGATTTGAACTCACACAGTATTAGAATTCGTGTAAAAGAAACCAGAAAGAAGCCCCACCTTTTGTCTCCCATTTTTTTTGGGATTCACAGTCTTTTATGTTACTAAAAAGTAAGAAATCTTAATCAATTTAATGGGTGATGGTTCATTTGGGTGTAAAATCAACAAATCGATTCCAACAACCAATCAATCCGGTATTTCGATCGTTTTCAATTGTGTTACGTTCTGGGCATCTGTGTTTTCATCTTCATGGCATATAGCTGAGGGTTGGGTTACGTTCACACCCTTTTTTGCAGTGCAGAAATAATGCAAATACAGCCCTTTTTCCTTCCCATTTTTTCAATTGTTTTTGGAACAGCTGATCTTTGCGTGGGTATAGAAGGATCAGAAGACAAAAATATGGAGTTAAGATACTCATTATGATGGACTTTTGTTTCCTCTACAGAGAACAGAATATTTTGCTACTTTTGACATGTAGTTTGAAAATGATGGCTATCTTGGCTATTTTGTTGTTACTTATAAAAGGAACTATTCAGATTTATTTTTTAATCAGAAACCGATTACGATTGATCATTTAATAATTAGATCAACAAGATGAGTGAGATTTGTATCAACTTCTGCTTTCTCACGATATTCACACCATCATCTCAGAACGATCAACATGCAGCACATGCAAGTACATGAGAAACATGCATGAGTCTTAAAACCTTTAATTTGTAGTAATTACATGACTGTTTGCCTATTTTTTGCCCCAGGAATTGGTAGAACATCTGCAACAATACAGTAAATAGATAGCTTCATCCTCTCCATTGCTCACTTTACATAAAAAATATGTCTCATAGCACATTAATATTATCAAGCAATAGTTCCACAGTAGAACATTAATGAAATCCTTTCAATACAAGATCACTACATATCATCGAATTTGCACGTGAATATACATATATAAACATATATAAGGGGTACGTACGTAGTGTGCATTGAAGAATAGAATAATATATATGAGGGTACTGCATCAAGCAACGATCCCCAACCATTCCAATAACAACAAGGATACAAAAAGATTACAACACGAGGGCTGGTGAACTTTTTTTTTTTTTTTTCCTTTGTTTTTTTTTTTTTTAATTTTTAATTTTTATCCACCTTGCTTTTAGCTTCTTCCTGGGGAAACTTATTTGTCTTATGCGTCCAACTGTTGCTGTAAGCCTGTACCTCAGTATAAAAAAAATGTCATATATATATATATAAGTAAATGGCAAAAGCTGTTCTTGGAAAAGTGATAAAAAAGTGAAATCGTATTATTAGATGTAGGTTGCAGCAACCATACATGCTCTTTTAACTTTGGCTGGAGGACATCAGAATCCAAACAAATGAACAAATGCCCGAAAACAAAGACGATCATCAGTGAATCTCATGGAGAAACAGTGTCGGAGAGAGAGAGAGAGTGTGTGTGAGAGAGAAAGTACCGAAAGAAGATGGCGTGTGATAACCCTTGGCTTGGCTTGTCTATTTGATTATTTAATTACGCACTGTGCTGACAAGGGGAGATTTGAAACAGCTTTATTGATATCCATGGTGAAAGTCTCTCGTTTTATCTTTCTCCCCCATCTTCCCTCTCCCCTCCTTTCCACCACAAGAGGACCTCTCTCGTAAAATACTTTCTGTTCCCTCCCTTTCATTTTCTTCACTGACAGAGGAATACCTGCACACTTTCTCACGCACGCACGCATACTCAAACCAGACCCCAGAGCCACTCTTCAGACACATACATCACCCCTCTCTCTCTCTACTTCTCTCTCTCTAGCTATATGGACATGATAAGGACCTTGGCAGAACAGCAGAGAGAGAGAGAGTGATCAGAGTAACAGGAAAGGACAGGGCAGAGAAAACACAGAGATTTTCCAGCCATATCATCCCTTATTATTTCGCCTTTCTCCCTGCCACCCGATTCATCAAAATCCCCATGAAACCCATATAAGATCACTCTCTTTCTCCACCCCACCTATGAGTTAAACTAACAACTACCCAGACCAAACCTCTTTCTCCTCCCTCCACTATGACTTCTGTTCTTGAGTTCACAAACTCCTTGTCGTTCTCTGAATTGGTTTTCACAGATTCTTGAAGATTGGAAGCAAGATTCTGACCTGCGTTATTGATAACCCTTGCCAGTCTCTAAAGTTCTGCATAAAACTCGTTGCTTTTGCTTTTTTTGTTCATTAAGCTTCTTTTTCGCCTGTGACTTCTAGCTGGATTTCCATGGAGTCCTACGGCTATTTTGATAACACAGATGCTGATCACTTGCCTCCTGGATTTCGCTTTCACCCTACTGATGAAGAACTTATCACATACTACCTCCTCAAGAAAGTCTTGGACAGCAACTTCACCGGCAGAGCCATTGCCGAAGTTGACCTCAACAAGTGCGAGCCATGGGAGCTACCTGGTATTTACTTTTTTTTCAAAGCTCATTTCTGGTCACCAACGAGATTCACAAGTTTGATAGATTTTATATTTTTCTCTAAAAATTGTTTTTCTTTTTTTTTTTTTCCAGAGAAAGCAAAGATAGGAGAGAAAGAGTGGTACTTCTTCAGCCTTCGTGACCGCAAGTACCCAACTGGCCTTAGAACTAACAGGGCTACTGAGGCTGGATACTGGAAGGCTACTGGGAAAGATAGGGAGATTTACAGCACCAAGACTGGTTCTCTCGTGGGGATGAAGAAGACGCTCGTCTTCTACCGAGGAAGAGCTCCTAAAGGAGAGAAGAGTAACTGGGTCATGCATGAGTACCGACTCGAAGGCAAATTTGCTTACCATTACCTCTCTAGGAGTTCCAAGGTTCTCTCTCTCTCTCTCTCGCTTTCTGAGTGCGTTCGTAGATTGTTTTGCACTTTCCACTTTCCAGCACAAATGGTTCATTACTATTGTAGCCTTTACGTATTATTGTTTTTTTTTTTAAATAAATCACGTACTGAGTGGAAGGAGTTGGTCTTAGGCTTTAGTTTTTTATTTTCCGCCATTTTAGGCTTTATTTACGGCAATGTATCTATGGATGGGTTTTTTTAGGTAAAGTTTGATAAGGTTAGGTTAGGTTTTTCAGTTGATAGTTCCATTGATCGGAATGCTCCCGCTCCTCGGAAGTTGTTGTTCGTAGTTCCGTTCCAACTTCCTTCTGCTTCGACTTGAATGGTAATTAGTAGAAACTCGAGCCATTGGGCCTAAGTTAATGTTTCGTACTCTCACTTCGGCTGGTTTGTGAACAAAATTTATGGCATTGATTCCATCATCAGGATAAACTTAAAAGCATTGCTGTCTACATTGATTCTGGAATTTAGAACGTTTCGCATATCCAAAAGTAGAAATGCCCGACTCGGCGCGGCCTACAAACTTTTTAATGCATGGAACTTTGATCGCTTCGTCCTTCTGTATCCGCTTGTATAGCATTACAAGATGATTCACAGGAAATCCGTTGCTCTCTCTCTCTCTCTCTCCATAAATCGGTGGTAGAGGGTGGGTGGAGGATGAAATCACATATGAATGGGTTCTGCACTCATTTAATTGTTGAGACAAATTTCCTGTGCCATTCCGAAGCTTTGCTTCTATGGAATTTCACTATTTATTTTCTTAACGCGTAAGATGTTCAATTAGAATCTTTATAACGAGGCATTCAAACGAGTAAATTTATGATTAAGTCAATCTAAAACTTATATAAACATATGGAAACGAACTGAAAGCAGGCGACTTTGTGCCCTAACGTTTCTGATTATATTCTATATCTTTGTATTAATTTCTTTTGCTCTTAGAAACTTTTTCCTTTTCACTGCATTGTTTGCTGCGAGATATTTACACAAATTTCTTTCAAACAGGATGAGTGGGTCATATCCCGGGTGTTTCAGAAGAGCGGATCCGGCGGTGGAGGAAGTGTTGGATCGAAGAAGACTCGCCTGATCTGTTCTGCTGCTAGTATTACCTTGTACCCAGAGCCCAGCTCACCTACCTCGGTCTCCCTCCCTCCGCTGCTTGACTCCTCGCCCTACGCCACCGCCACTGCCGCGTCCTCCGTCAACCTCACCGATCGTGATCGCTGCTCGTACGACAGCCCAATTGCAAGGGAGCACGTGTCCTGTTTCTCCACCATAGCCGCAGCAGCCGCCTCCGCTGCTGCCACCAACTTCAACCCTAGCTTCGACCTCGCTCCACCACTGCCTGCAATTGCCTCCGTCGACCCCTTCGCGCGGTTTCCGACGAACGTTGGAGTCTCGACGTTCCCGAGCCTGAGGTCCTTGCAGGATAACCTTCAGCTGCCGTTCTTCTTCCCGCAGGGAGCGGCGCCTATGTTCCACGGAGGCTCCGCCGAACCTGGCCTCTGCAGCTCGTCTGGGACATGGCCAATGCAGGAGGACCTAAAGGTCGATGGCACCGGTGGTGGCAGAGCGGGAATGGGTCCCACTGAGCTTGACTGCATGTGGACCTACTAAAGAAGTTTCAGGTTTAATTTCTTCATACCTGGGCCCGAAGACAGTGATAATGAAGCTCTTGTTCTAAGTACTGTTGTTTTAAAGTCGGTTTGATATTGTGTAGGCCGCTTTTCGATCGCCATCAAACAGCTTATTATCTTCTGCTAATGCAATGATTCACTTCCTGGTAAAGTGAACTCATTGTTTTTTACTGTGCTTTCATTTTAGTTTAATATTTGTAATAAATTGAACTACTTTTTTTTTTTTTTACCTCGTTTTCATTTAAAATTCACTACAACTCAGTATATTTTATTATTATAATTTTTTTAAATATTCATATAAAATATAATAAATAATTTAATTTTTTTAAATTTTAAAATAATTTTTTTAAATTTTTACACAAAATATAACAAATAACTTAACTTTTATTTTACTATTCACTATCTCAATCCATTTTTTAATACAAATCACTCTTAGGAGACGTTTGGATTCGAAGATGAGTTGAGATGAATTGAGATGGATTGTGAATAGTAATGAGATGAGTTGTGAATAGTAATGAGATTTGTGAATTAAAATTATTGAATAGTAATAAATAGTAATAAGATGAATTGAGATGAGCTGAGATAATTTACGAATCTTAACGTCTCCTTAATATCTACTCGTGTTTTCAGTTTAATATATATTTTTTTGCTATATTATCGATTTAATAATAGTTGTGAAGTGGGATTATCCACCCGATTACTCTGACCACCTCATGTGGATAAATGCATATAGGACAGTTTTTCAAGTACTGTGGTGGATTCGATTGAGATGTTAGACCGATGCTTGTTGGTGTATATATCGAAAACGAGCTTAAAATATAATAGAAAATTAAAGCATTCGCTTTGGAAACCATGTAACTAAGAAGACACATGATAGATTTATGAAGATCCGGCATGGATTTAAAGAAATGAACGGTCGATTCTTCTCAGTACTTTGCAAGCGAGTTTGTACGTCAAATTACGCACCAATACTTATATATAAGATATTTATATAATAAAATATTGTAAATTAAAAATAAAAATAATTTTCATGAAATAAGAGATATTTTATTCTCTCTAATATATATATATATATTTTTTTCAATAAAAAAATTATTTCAATATCAATATACAGTTTGATGTGTCAAATTACTTATATCTAATAAGGCTCAAATATCATTGCAGATTCAGACATTTCAGATTTTATGTGGAAATATATTGGAAAGACGGTGAGAATCAATTCATGCACCGAATTTAATTCTTTTCATTTCAGTTAAGTAAATGGAACTCTAGAATAAATATACTTGATGCATTCCTAACAAAAAAGTCAAATCAATTCAACCGTGAGCTTAATGTGATTACTCTAATAGTTTTGGTACAAATTAACAATTATTCACATCACACACTTGTAACTTTTTATAGAATGTGTGTATTTTTCAGGTATGAGGTGTGGATGGTGAATAATGAGTAATAAAAAAGAAATTTTTTTACTGTAATAATAAGGAGCTAGATTAGTTCTCCAACGGCGGGTTGTCTTGCTTATTTTTATGACTATACTTTACGATATTTTGCATTAAACTCTTGATACAATATGTAAAGCGAGAAATTAAGAAAATTGTGAGCATTTTTTGTTTTTTTTGGGGTCCTTTTCCAGAGGGAACATTTTCCACGACATTTAATGGGCGGTTGAATAGAGTCAAGGAGCGTCGGCATCACAGTTAACTTCCACATGGGAGGGGGGACTGGGGAGTGCAAGGAAGACCTTTCGAGAGGACTGTGTCTTCAGCCCCCGCTTGTGGAAAGGACAAATTCAATGGTCTTATGTGAGTGTTAGATACAGATCAAAAGGTACTAGGCGATGGACCAGTCTATGCAACAACATGGGCTACTACTACCTTAGCTGCAGGAAATTATTATTGATCGTGACAATGTTGTGGTATATAATATCTCCTCTTGTGCCTCATACAAGATCAGTGATAAAAATGGAGAACCGGCCTATGCCATTTATTTCTGCTAATAAACCATGAAAACTTGTGGTGTTTTGTAGGACAGAAACACGATCCATCTGATTATTCCAGAGCCACTTTTTTCGTGGGTTGGGAATGAAACTATATATATTGCCAACCACCTAAACAGTCGTTTCTTTATAAGAGTAGTACTATTAATCCGGCTTATTTATAAATGAGGGGTATTGCCGCTAAGAATTTAACAAATTGACGTAATTTCAAGTCATTTTTTATATTCATTTTACAATAAAAATAACTTAAAATCTGACTAATTAAATTTAGCAATATCAATTTGCATGTAAGATTACTTTTATTGTGATCTATATGTAGCTAGAGTATTATCTTTTTAAGAAGTCATTGAATTTGCAATTAATGTTGATAACAATCGAATGACATTGCTTTTTTAGGCTAATATTGCCGGAGAATTAGAACATGAGCAATTAGGACTATATCTGTTTACAACCTACATATAATTGACTTGACATGCCATACTGTAAAACTTTATCACGGACACTAGTTAAGTTAGGGTTAATAAACAAGAAACTCGAAAAACCCACTGTCAAAAAAATAAAAATATTAAAAATCCCTCCAGCTTCATGCTACGCATTAATCTAGATATATATCCCAGCCATTGATCATTAATTTGCACTTTGGATATATTAATTAATTTGGAATTCTCACTCCTTTTATTATTATTATTATTATTATTAAGAAACATATATATTCGAGAGTCCGAGACCACTGAGTATTAACTGCATGTTTAATGGACGCCCCATGCATGCTAACTACAAACAATGATCAGATACGGGTACGAGACCTGCAAACAGTGGCGGCGGAAGGAGGCGCTGGCTGCAGCCTGCAGGCAGAGACCGTGCATGGCCCCCCCCCGGATTCTCCATGCTGGTTCTATATATATGTTATATGGCTCCCGGTCGGCCCCTCTTAAGTTGTAGAACACTGCTAATAACTGTTCTTCAGAGAAATGGGTGTGTACATTTATAATCATTATTCGTTTGCAGCCTCCCATTTATTTCTTTGATCGATATTGAGTACTTGCAGCGCGCATATATTTATATACATGTAAGAAAACCTAACTTTAAGGAGTAAATATTACGTTGGCCGTCTCCAAAACGAAAATTAAACAAGAAGATGCGATCCCCGTGATTCCCACAGTGGGAAGAATAAATTAGTGGAGGTCCACACTGCGGACGTTGTTCATCTGAGACGATCGATGAAGTTGTTTATAAACTTATTTTTGGTAAATATACATTAGAATACAAGTAATTTTACATACAATCGTGAAATGCATAAACGTCACGTAATTATTTTTAAAAAAATAGAGTCTATTATTAAAAAATTAATTAATTAAATTTTTTTTTTCATGTAGATCTCATATTTTATCCATTTTTTTGAAGTGATTACGTTACAGTTATATAATTTACGATTGTAAATATATTTTCTCTTTAAATATATATATATATATATATATACACACTAGGAAATGCTCCCGGGTGAGTTAATCTCAGAGTGCACATGACATAATGATTTAAATAAATAAAATAAGTAAAAAAGTCAGTAACTTATTTGTCTGGAAAAAAAAATACAATATTAAAGATGGACAAAAAATTTAGATTAAAAAAAATCTAAATTTCAACAAAATATGAGCATTGGTTTGTATTTATATTGGATTAGTTATTTACGAGCAATGCTATATACAATCTCCTTTTGAGAACTGCAATGCAAGTCTAAGCAATTTTATATTTAAAAAATTTTAAAATTACAAAAATAACCCTCCTAAAATAATGCATTTTCTCATTTAATAAATGGTCTGTACATACAGTCCCTAAGTGGGAATTGTAAATAGAATTTTTCTTTATTTACTCTTTATATATAATAATAAAATATTATTAATTTTTTATTTTAAAAAAATTGAAAATAAGAGGAAAATAAGATCAAAAGACCTCAATTCATGTGCGTCGTAGGGCAATTAAAAATCTTTCGGAAAAATATAATTTTTCATTAAATTTTATAAAAGAGTTATACGTCAAATGATCAAGGATTTTAAAAATTTTTTGATAAAATATAATATTTTATTAAATTATATAAGAAAGTTACATGTCAAATGATAAAAAATATTAAAGTCTTTTGATTAAACAAAAACTTAACAAAAAAATAATAAAAATTGAAAAAAAAATAATAAAAATAATTATTTATAATGAAATAATCATTTATTATAATAGAATAGTTATATACACGGGCGGGCGTCTACGTTTTCCTAGTTAGCTAGTTGGACGTCATGCTCGCGCGCTATATTTGCCAACGCACGTACGTACATATATATTTCAGACAATTACATATCACGTACAATTTTTTTTTTAAAAAATTTTTGGTTCTATTTTTTTCTCCTCGTACGACCTTTAATCAAGATTTTGAAAATGTGTTTTTTTTTTTCCAAACGAAATTCCAAAAATCAGTTCGAATTTTATATATCCTGCAGATTGATCTAGAAAACTAGATGCTCGCAAATTGAAACTTTCTTTTGTTTCAAAGCCTTTATACAGCTCCAAATCATCTTTTTTTTTTTTTTATTATAAATTTAGGAAGGGAGTCGAACTCAAAACTTTCATTTTAGAGATTTAAGTGTTATATCATCAGACCATATACCTTTAACATCTCCTGATCATCACTGGTTCAAAGTGTTTGCAATGTTCAGGCATCATTCTTGCTATACCCGCGAATTTAATGCAATGAAGAATTTATGATGAGTAGCAAATTAACAATAGTCAAATTTAAAACCAACATGATTTATTCATAAATTCTACGTATTATTATTGAAAAAAGAGAAAAAATCTTGAATCTATATAAAAAATATATATATTTTTTTTAATATGAATATACGAAATTTATACATCTTAAAATTTATATAATATTAATCAATTTAAAAACTTTACACAGGCCACAATATCAACTATTTTTTTTTTTATATATTTTGGATAAGTTAATATTTCGCTAATAAAAGAAATTAAAAGTATAAAATCAAGTAGGCATGATGATGCCATATGTATAGATCTAGCTGTCAAATGATTCATTTTTAGAGAACCGAACGGGAAGAAGTCTATTTTAGGATCGTCAATATTTAAAAAAAAAAAAAAAAAGGGAATAAAATCGTAATCATAGTATATTTCAGTTGGTTTTGAACCGTGGGATCAAGCAGAGAGATTGGTGGGTGGAGGTGCGTAATGATTGTGAGATGGAAAGAGTCAAGTCAACATATTAATTGCACGCAGCTTGGTACGTACATTATCAAGCCTAAATAAAAGAGACACAGCTACTCCATCAAGGAAAGGAAATGAGTAGCAGGATACCTCCATTATTCTGCCTTTTTATGGGGTATCTCGTCTCTGCTCAGGGACTCTACTTTGGTAGGTTCCTCCCGGTGCATATGGCTATGGCACAGCACGCGGGTGTCCCTTATTTGTGCAACTTTTTTTGGACTTTAACCTTAAGTTGAAAACGCTCCCATTACACTTCATACTGAACACAGAAGAGGAACATCCAATTACCAAAACAGTTTTGTTATTGTCACCCTATAATTGAGACCGTATAGTAGCATTTTTCTTATAAAAAAAAAAAAATTGAAATTATTTTTTCCAATTTATGGGCTGTTTCTAATTTTTTTTTTTTTATAAAAAATTATATTTTTAAGCTGTTGTGTAGAACATATCTAGTAAATTACTTATACGACATAATTTGATTTAAGAAATGAATAACTCTTCTAAACTTTCATTTCTCCATTGAAATTTAAAAAAAAATAATGTCATCTTAAAAATAAGTAAATCTAA
Organism: Juglans regia; assembly: GCF_001411555.2. Classification (NCBI taxonomy): domain Eukaryota; kingdom Viridiplantae; phylum Streptophyta; class Magnoliopsida; order Fagales; family Juglandaceae; genus Juglans; species Juglans regia. The sequence continues at coordinate 22,231,773 of NC_049909.1, forward strand.
TTCCTAACTTTTATGTCAATATGTTGTTAACTAAACCCCAAGTCGTACATTTAATAGTTTTGAGATATTTTATTTTATTTATTTATTAGTCTCGTTTTCCCAAGTATTTAATGTGAGTGCAATATAAAAAAAAAAAAGTGGATATAAGTAAAATAAAAAGCAATATCTTAGTGAATTGACAAATGTGGAATGTAAAGGATTGCTTTGCAAAGTTGAATACTTCATGGGTTGTTTAAATAGAGCAATGGTAAACTTGTCGATTGGGCCCAATGGTACCCAAACTTTTGGGCGGGCTTGGACCCAAATTTAGACGGGATGTTGTTTGTGTTGTTTTTATTTTTATTTTTATTTTTTTCCTAATCAGTTTGTGTTGCTATTATACTGTCTCGTATATAGTTTGTTACAGCAATATTTCTACAGTCAAAATGTGACATAAAGCCTATACTTATTATTTCTACACCCTCAACACCAGTCTTTTATTATTTTCAAGAAAACTGAGATACATCATACTATTTATAATAATCTATTTAGAAACAAGAAAATTGACAAAAGAAAACTTCTCACCACCAAAAGAGGTGGCTCGACCACCCTAGGGATGATGGTTCATGCCATCCTGCTAGGTGGTTGGAGACTTGGAATGTAGAAATCCACCCCTGCATGGGTTTTATTTCAAATATATATAATTTATTGCGATACTGTGAAAGTGGACTTATGTGGGTTCCAAGTAGAGATGGGCAGGAAATTCTTTGGCGCTTAATCGAGGTATTCAAGCTGAAGAACAGGTTGTTCTAGCTAGATACCATCAAGAATTCCTGACTATTTGATGGGAAAAAGTCCATATTCGAAGTATTTTTCCCTTCCAATATTTTTCTATTGAAGCTTCCCTCGTTCCTTGTATTTCTCTCTATACAAGCTTTTATCATCTATTTCTTAAAAATGGAAGGTAAGACTTGTATGTTAACCTGGATCACCCCTAAAGCTCAAGCCATCCCTAAGGGCTTGGAATTCCGCCTTTGTATTTGTCCCTTCTCCATGGTAAGCTGAGAAAGCCCCCACCAGGTTTCCTTGTTCATCCCAAATCACTTCTCCCCCTCCACTTCCCCCTGGAGTGCCAAGGCTGCACCAGTTTATATTAAGTTTAGCATACCCCCTGACCGGATTCCTCCCATGGATAAAAACCAAGCAAGAGAGACAGAGATGGCAACCCTATTGTTAGCTTGTTTGACCCTCCCCTCAAAGCTGAGCAATTCTCTTTCACTTTTTAGTGCATCTTCTTTTTCTTCTTCTTCAAATCAGTTAAGATGACAAGTACATTCAGGTCGCTCAGTTTCTACAAAAACCTATCGCGCAATGCTTCTCTAAAGGTAAATGCAGAATCAACTCCTCGTTTGGTTGCTGAGAAAAATAATGAGGAATTAACAAGACAAATAAAAAGTGAGAACTTTACCATATCCAAAATTCTTGTAATAATTTTGATGTTCCGTTCTAAGTAAGGGATTTACAAGCTTAGTTCAACTTTCAAAGTTGGAGGAAGCATTACCTTCTCTATCTCTCTATGAGCTGCCATCCACCTCTGCTGAAATTTCCACTTGTTCGCCTGCTCTCATTTTCAACTTGTCGTTCATGTCATCGACAAATATATTGGTCCTTGGCTCTGGCACCATTCCCTTCGATATCATCTGCCTGAAAAAACGCAGCGCATCTCGTATTCTCCCCTTGTCATAGAAGCCATGGATCATAATAGTATAAGATCGACGGTCATGTCCCATCCCGTTTCTCTCCATCTCCTCCCATGTATATCTTACTCTTGCCTCATCATCCCAATCCATATACAACTTCAACATCAAATTGTATGTGTCACAAGTCATCTGACACCCATTTCTCTCCATCCTTTCCATAAGCTCTGGAACTTCCTCTGGTTTCTTCAAGGACTTGAGCAAGTAATTCCAGGTTTTATCAGTTGGCAAACAACTGCCCTTCTTCTGTTCCATTTCTTCCAAAAGCTCGTATACCTTTTCCATCCTCCTTATCTTACAGAGGTGCTTGATTAGCGAGTTGTAAGTCGCCGCATTTGGTAGACAGCCCCGCTCCTTCATTTCCTCAAAAACTTCCAAAGCTTCAGGGATCCTCTTCTTGAAACAAAGCGCATAAATGATACAATTGCAGATCACTACATCTGGGTTCAAACCATTCTCCCGCATAGCTCGGAACAACTTGATCGCGGTGCCCAATTTCCCCTTCTTTGTCAGAGCGTTTATGAAAGTCCCGTGCGTGAACAAATCCGGCCGACATTTAGATGCAATTATTTCATTCCAAAACCTTTTTGCCTCGTAAACATTCCCCAACACGCACCAGCCGTTGAGAATGATATTCCAGGTCTTGATATCGCAACCAAACTCGTATCGCTTTGAATGAAATAAAGTTTCCGCAGCCTCCACATGCTTATACCGGCATAACCACATTAAAAGCCTCTGAAATGGAACCAAATCACTGTCTAATCCAAACTCTTTCCTCCTATTGAATACACCAATTGCGTCCTCCACCTTATGAGCAGCCGCAAATCTATTGATCAAAATCCCATAGGTCTCTTCATTGACAAGGCCCTTTCTGCTCGACATTTCGTCGAGCACTTTGACAAGCTCCTCAAAACGCCGCAATTTCCCAAGAATATCAAGAACCTCATTGTAAACAACCGACCCAGGTGAGTAAGCACTTCCTTCTCTTCCTCTTTTACAAACCCACTCGAAAAATACATACGCTGGTCTCCAATCCGAACGATGCCGCTGAAGTACGTTCAGCACCAAATCCTCGCTCAGCGTGAGCTCGCATAGATCGAGAGCACGCTCAATCTCCTCCGCCGGCTTGTCCCTTCGAAACTTGAGTAGATTTTGAACAAAAATAGTTGATTGGTGATCTGGGTCTCGTCGAAACTCGCTGGGTTGATCAGAATCAGCGACTGAGTGCACAAAGCGAGTCGTTTCGGCTCTTCCTGGTAAACGGAATTCGGATCTTCTTGTGAAAGTTGCAGATTTCGCGCTCTTTGGGCTATGAGGATCAAGAATATTGGCAAGGGGAGAGAAGGGTTTGTGTGAAATGAGATGGCGAGAGCGATCATTTGTGGAGAGTGCTTGGAATTTTAGTTTCAATTCACGTTGGATGTTTTCCCGGGGAAATGCTCTCAACGGTTGGAATTTGGAGTACTGCATGATGGGCCTGTTTGAATGGGCAGAATCGATGTGGCATTATAATATATGATCAGATTCTAATTTTGAGCATCGCTCGTTACCTGGCGGTCCATTTTTTCCCGTCGTAGTTTTCAGTGGCAAGTTAGGCGATAGCTTAGATTAAGATGGGATGATTTTATATAAGAGTAATGTTATATATAAGTTCTAAATAGATAAATTTTATACAAGTTTTTTTGTAAAAAAGTGAATCATACAAATAAAGAATAGTTTTTTTTATATTATTTTCAGGTGGAGTCTACTTTTTTACAAGGGCTTGCATGAGTTTGTCTATTTAAAATTTGTATAAATCATTTCTCATTATATAAAAGTTAAAAGTTGAATAAAATATTATTAAAATATTATTTTTTAATATTATTATTATTTTGAGATTTGAAAATGTTGAATTGTTTATTGTATTTTATGTGAAATTTTGAAAAAATTATAATGATGAGATGAAATGAGTTGAGATGGTTTCTCAATTCAAACTGAACCTAAATCTTTAGCTGCAAAGGGATTTCATTAAAACAAATCAAAATTATTTTTATTGTAAAGTATATATAACATATCATATAAAGTCGCATTAGTTTATAAGTTAACTTTTATGAAATATTTTTGTAACTCTAACACTTATTTTTTCAATTTAAAACTAAGCTGATTAAGACTGCATTTGGATGTTGAGATGAGTTGAGTTCTTTATGAATAATAATGAGTTGAGATGGTGAAGCGAGTTTTGTGGGATCCACCTAATATGAGTTTAGATGTGTTTGTATGTTAAGATGAGTTTAGATGTATTTTTGAAAAGTTGAAAAATGTTATAGGTCTCACATGTAAATATGTGTTTAGTTGAAAAAAATTGTTGATCACACGTGTAAAGAAGTTTTGAGTTGAGAGAAGTTTAATAAATTGAGAGTTGGGTGTTTAGATATTAGAATAAGTCTAAATCTGAACCGAACTCAGATTGCTATAGAGATTATAAGGTGAGTACAGTCAAAAACCAAACGAGTGCTTAGAGATTTAATCAGGGAATGTAAAATCTCCAATGTTGCTATAGAGACTGTAAGGCGAGTAACAGGGAATGATACCAACCGAGAAGGGTCTCTTTCATTGATCTTATTTTCTGGACAAGGGTTGAGGCCCTTGGAACTCTAGAGATCCCCCATTAATAGACTAATTCTTGAGATTTAATTTTGAACTGTTAACTTTGATCAAATCAATCTCTCTATTAATATAACGATACAAATCCATCAAAGACTACGGCATCACCAATGAATTACTGCCGTCATATTTGAATATTAAAAAAATTATTTTAATGCTCAATTATATAATAATATAGTCGAATTTCATGGGTGTCGAGTTTAGTAATAATAATAATATTATTATTATTGTAATTTAGTCAAATTTCTTGGGTTGGTCACATTGAATTTATGTATATATATTGGTAACTTGCACATTCCATTTGTGTTTTCACAAGGCAGGCAGGGAGAGTGCGAATGTTTAGGAACATGTGTCTGTTCCTCTAGCCTTTTTTTTTTAAGGATGGTATCCCAAATTTATTGATTGCCCTCACTTGTGGCGGAAAAAAATCGTGGTTACATCCCAACACCTGGTGATTACATAAAATTCAAAACCTAGGCGTCAAAAACCAGTCCAAAGGACAACACTAATTAAAATAACAACACTATTTTCAATAAGACACACCAAGTACATGGAAACCTATAAGGGAGAAACAAAACCAAAACAGAGAAACAAGAACATAAAACAATCCAAAAAATGATTTACCTGGTACAAACCTTATTGGACCTGCAAATGTGGTAAACCCTATTTGTCTATGCGAAGAAGACCTCTTAATCGACTAGGCCAGGTATGATTGTCAGACCATTTTGAGTTCAAGCTCTCAGCCCCACATTTTGCTAGGAAGTTAGCCACAGTATTTCCTTCACAAAAGATATGATTCACAATATAATCCAACCTATTCAGGTAATCTTGAAGATCATCCCAGTAGTCTTCTAAGTATCAGGTATGACAGTCACCCTTAGTGATCCAATTTACCAGCAATTGAGAATCTGTTTCAATTTCAACACGCTGAAGCCAGAGGGTATAACATCTACGAATTCCTTCCAAAAGGCTACTGAGTTCGGCAAAGTTATTAGTACTCTGACCCAGAGATATCGAATAAGCCAGGAGGAGATTACCATTAGCATCCCGAATAACACCCCCGACGCCAGAAAAGCTTGGATTTCCAAGACTACTACCGTCAATGTTGAGCTTTACCCAGCCCTGTTGGGGTCGGGTCCATCTTATCATCCTAACCCTTTGCGACTTGGGAGACAAAACCAGAATCTCTAGTCTATTTAAAATATCAATGTCCTTGTTGGATACAGAGGAAATTTTCAGAATATGTTCCATGATACAACAAAACCATACTTTAGAAGCGTACCAGACCGACTGAGCCGTATGACCCTTGTCCTCATACTGAGCTTTACAACGTCTCTCCCAAAGTTCCCAAGAGATAATAGAGGGAATAAGACCTAGAATAATACGTATCTGGGAAGAGCTACCCGCACGGCGAAACCAGAAATTTGTCTGTTCCTTCCAAGTGAGGAATGAAGGCATGTGGACCCCAACTTGATTAGCTGCTAACCGCCAGACATTTCGGGGAAGGTCCTCCGTGCAGAGGACATGATTCAAGTCCTCAGTATGGTCCTCTTGGCAGCAGTTACATTTTGAAGCAATCGAAATACCCACCATCTTAATCTTTTCATCAACACTCAGGCAATTATCAGTGGCCTTCCACTTCATGATGGAAATTTTCTTAGCATGATTGGCGTGCCAAATCCACTGGGCCCAAGGTAAAGGAGGAGCCCAAACCCTAATGCAATTCCAGGCACTCTTGGTAGTAAATGTACCCTTCATATCTCTCAACCAAACCAGTACTTCATTGCCCTCTTTCCGTCTAGCCAAGTATTCGTACAACTCACTAGCCTTCTAATGACCCACTAAGTTATTCAAGAGAGACGTATCCCACCCATTTTCAATACAACAATCCTTAATCTTAGCGAAGGCTGAGCAGTCACAGGAAGGTGACTATTGAGGGGACCTCTTGTATCCCAATTTTCATACTGAAAGGAGATGTTTCCCTCTCTTACAACGCATTTGGAGCGATTAAGGACCTTCGGGATACTGCAGACAATTGATTTCTAAAAACGAGTCCCTTTAGAGGGCTCTAGCAGCGATAAGTGAGTTCCTTTGAAATATTTGCCTTTGAAAAAATCCGCCCAAAGAGACTTACCCTTGATAAGATTCCAAGCAAACTTCATGTGTAAGGCTCTCTGAACATCCTTAAATTCCATAATCCCCAACCCACCCTCATTAGTAAGGTGTAGATATTATTCTAAGAAATCTATTTCCTATGACTTTTGCCTTCAGACTCATCCCAAAAAAAGGAGCTCAGGAGCTTGTTCAGACTAGTAATCACCATTTTAGGAACCTCTAGCACCGCTAGAAGATGAGTGGTCATACTAGCTAAAACGTGGTGCAAGAGAATAACTATCCCACCACCAGAGAGAAATTTCATCTTCCAGCCCGCAATCTTATTTTTTACTTTACCCAGCAAAGCCCCAAAATCAGAAGTCTTCAACCTACCATCCACTATGGGCAACCCCAAGTACTAAAATGGAAAATGACCCTCAGTGAAACCAGTGAGTCTGAGTAGGGAATGTTTCCTGTAACCCGGAATTCTCTTTGAAAAGAAGATGAAACTTTTCTCTTTGTTGAGGACCTGTCCTGTCCAGACCTCATACTTGTTTAAGGCCTCCATCAACCCTCGGATAGATTTCTTATCACAATTTGCAAATATAACGATATCATCGGCATACATAAGATGGGAAATAAAGGGGGTCCCTCTGGCTTGAGTAAAACATCTGATTTTTCCTGCCTCAAAATATTTCTTAATGAGACGGGAGAGAACTTCTTGCATAATGATCGAATACCACGAGGATGAAATACAAGCATTGATCAAATCACAAACATGAGGAGAGAAACCAAACTTGTTCAAAACGTGTAATAGAAACTTCCAATCTACTCGATCATAAGCCTTTGACATATCAAGTTTAATCAACACGTTTCCCCTGTCGATGTTTTCAAAAATACTGTGACCTGAGATAAAAGCTCATTGTTCCTGCGATATCATTTTAAGGAGCAAATTAGTCAGGCGAGCCACAATAATTTTAGAATAAATCTTATAAATCACTAAACAGAGACTAATAGGTCTAAATTTGTCGAAGCTCGTAGGCTTGTCCATCTTGGGAATTAACACAATAGCAGAAGCAGTATAGCACCTAGGAAAAAAATGGTTCTGGAAGAAATTATGAGTGGTAGCAAGAAGATCATCTTTGACCAGACCCCAACAGACTCTGAAGAAACCAGAGCCGAAGCCATCTGGCCCGGGGCTACTTTCAATGGAAATGGTAAAGAAGGCATCCTTAACATCCTTTATGGTAGGGACTCTGCCAATGACCTGGTTCTCCTCATTGGTAATGAGAAATTATTTGTATAAATCTCAAATAGACAAATCTCATACAAATCCTTATAAAAAGGTTGACCTCATCTTTAAAAAATATAAAAAAATTATTCTTTATTAATAAGATTTATTTTTTTATAAAAAATTTGTATAAAATTTATCTATTTAAGATTTATATATAATATTACTCCAATAATAATAATAGCGAAGACCAGGTTAGGTAAAACACGAGTGCCAGACTGACCCAGAAAATTTTGAAAATAATCAACGGCAGATTTGTGAATTTCAACGGAGGTAGTTAAAACAGTACCATCTGACAAGCTCATATGGCACAAGTTCCTTTAAAGTGCAATCCCAATCCAATCAAATTCCTGGCTCCACTGGTGATCGTAAGCGGCAGATACATCCATACCAATAATTCATCATAAATCCAGCTAAAAAAATGTCACATAATACTATACACAAAAAAGAAAAAAAAAGAAGATGATCTACGGCACATAATGTTACATCTTCCGGCGACTATAAAGGCCAAAGCCAGAAAGGAAACGTGATCAGAAAAGGAGAAAACACAAGATTATGAAACAGAAGAGAAAAATGGAAAGTCGATTAAGAGACTTGTCAAGCTGCATTTCCTGCCTTCTCATCCTAGTACTGCCAATCCCTGTGCGAGGATGGGAACCCGGATAACGATAAGGGTATACACTTATATTTGAGCTCCCAAACATCCTCGCGTATACCATCTCCCCAAACATGCCAATTGTTGGACTAAATAAACGAGCCATCGCTTCACCCCCAAGAAAAGTTGATGCATCTGCAGCTAAACCTCCATACATGTGAGGAAAGTATTGCTGGTGATGAAATGACTGTGACTGTGACTGAAAATAATTTGGGTGAAGTTGGTGGCTGGAATCCAAAGTAGAGTTTGTAGCAGAAGTAAGAGTGTTCAATCCGAAAGGAGCTGGTCTGTGGGGTATGACAAGGCCCGAGTTGGGTTTCTTGCCAGTAGAATCTGGAGGGGAGGAGCCCCGGCCATACAGGGGGACCAACGATGTCGGTGAGATGTTAGCTTTACAAACGGGGCACTTCCGATGCGGATCTGGGTCATCTGCGGAGATTTGTACATGAAGCCACTTGTAAATGCATGGCCAGCAGTACAAGTGACCGCAGAGAGTGACCACAGGTTCATGTGCTGAATCTAAGCATATGTTGCAATCAAAGCAGCCATCTTCATTGTCTGGGACTGATGTTGGGGCAGAAATGGATTTCCATGTCTGATGAAAAGAAACATCTCCAGCTGATTCGAAATGTAACTCAGGCTCAAAGAAATTGTGTTCCATAGCTATTTACTCTGTTACAAAATGAGGTCTCGTTAGGATGATACTGGATGCAGAAATATCCATAGAAACTCATCAATAACAGATCAGAATGTATAAAAGAACGAATGAATAGGAACCAAGGGAGAGGCCAAGATCAAATAATCTACGGTTAAGTTAGTGGCAATCATCAAATGACAAGAGAAAAGGGAATGTCAAACAGCCAGACTGGCTGCAAACAGATGAAGGAAGAGCAAAAAGCATGCTTCAAAAACCCCAGAATCACGGCTAAGAAGAATATGAAATATGGACTCTTGCCTATCATCATCACATTTAGGAAGTAAAAGAGAGAATTATGTCTGTTATTCCAGCAGCATAATCCACGCTAGGCCCCCCTGCAACCTAGCACTCCTTTTCTATCTGGCACCTATAATATCCGAGGAGCACTGAGCTTTAGAAATATCTATTACAATTTACAGACGCGCATCAATTCCAGGATTCTGGCAGTGGACAACTGAAAAACCTCTCTTTCATTGGAAAGACCGGGTCTTCTTAATAATTCAATTCATTCCGCTCATGTGGATATTTCTACAACACCACAAAATCCGAAGTATCTGATTTACAAACGCCAGACTGGGCGAATAAAAGATATCATCAAAATTGAAAACACTTATTCGATCCTATGATTCAAACTTATTTTATACATTTAAGCTAAGATAATTACAGACTGATCAAACTATGGCCTATATAATATATTCATCTCTCCATTAAGTCAAATAGAAAAGGAAGATGGACCAACCCCTCTGTATTTTTTTTTTTTTTTGGGCTACGAAACGAAAGGAGGATCCTCTTGATAAGTAGATCCTACCGTCTCCCTTCGCAGTTTTCTAAAACCCAAAAAGATAAACTGAAAGTTCAGCAGTTCAACGTTTGTCTCCACTTCATCGAGGAAAATATATCATTATGGGTAAGAATATTTTCTTGTTTCCTGTCCCTCAACTTCACCTCGGCCTAATGACAACGAGAGAAAATATTGCAATACACTGACCCTCAATCCCTCGAAAACATGTACAGCCCTTCTTGTTTCAATCGATGAATATTACCAGAAAAATTAAGCATAAAATTTAGGATCCAAAGAGATAACTTTTCTCACAAGAAAACTGAGCACAAAATAAACTCCCCATCATATAGAACATATTATATATACACAGAAAAACTCCCAAAGGATTGATTTAGGAAACGAAGTCCGGGACTGGACATCGTTTTCAAAAATAAAATCCGAAAACAACAAAGAAAATCCATTGTTTACTAAAACCACTGCAATCAAATAAGCAAACCAAAAGAATCGTTTAGAAAGAGAACAAGAAAACAATCATACCTCGTTTAGAAAGAGAACAAGAAAAGGGTCTCTGAATCAAAAACCTTGAACCGAACTCTTATGGAAGAGAGGGGAACAGACACGCAGACTCAGAGAGACGTTGAATCGTGAAGAAATGGAATGGTTGAGGTTGGTGAATGGTGAATAGGGTGGGGTTATTTTTATATACACACACAGGCGTTCAATGTATCGCTAACGCGTAGTAAAATTTAATGCTTTTACAATATTGACCTTTCAATGAAATAAATTAGAAATATAATTGAGAAATATTATATATAGAAGCCACTGTTTATTGAAGTCAATTTTGCACAAATTAGGTGTCAAAATATACACCACATGGTTAAGAGGGAAAACGAGAGAGAGAGCAGAGAGGAGAGAGAGAGCGACAGCAGAGATTAGAGAGAGAGAGTGGAGATGAGAGAGAGAGCGAGACGAGAGAAAGAGAGCAGAGATGAGAGAGAGAGCAAGACGAGAGAGAGAGAGAGTAGAGATGAGAGAGAGAGAGCGAGAGCAAAGATGAGAGAGAGCAGAGCGAGACGAGAGAGAGAGCAGAGATGAGAGAGAGAGAGCGAGAGCAGAGATGAGAGAGAGAGCGAGACGAGAGAGAGAGCAGAGATGAGAAAGAGAGCGAGAGCAGAGATGAGAGAGACCGAGACGAGAGATGAGAGAGAGAGAGAGCTAGACGAGAGAGAGAGCGGAGATGATGAGAGAGAGTTGATGAGAGAGAGATGGGAGAGAGACGTTGGTGAGAGAGAGATGAGAGAGAGAAGCCAAAGGAAGATAAAAAAAAACAATTGGATGAGAGACATCCACATAGTATGTGCATTGTGTGCACCACTACAGTAGATGCCGTATAGCACTTCTCAATAAATTATAATGGTGTGTAAATTAATTATCAAAATATCAGTAGTACTACTAACATGTGTAGACCGGTAGATTTGTGGAATTCACATCGATAATTTTGACTTGCCAACGGCAGAATTTTTATCTATATTAATCAAATTTTATTTAAAATAATATATATGCACTCTCTAGTGAAAATCAAATACTAAGATATGCATTTACTTATGTACTTTCTTTTGAGTTATTATCTTCTCAAGTTAATGTTTAGAGCATAACACATACGTCTTTTAAATAATAAAATTTAATTTACAAGATTCAAAATTAAATTATGATATATAAGTATTTTACTAATTGTATTTTCTTTTTGTCCCCGGCCTATACTCCAATAGTTTTTCTCTCAATATAGAGGCAACAAGAAAATTGAAGAAAACTCATTTTCCTTAAGTTCTGCAAGGATTTATTTTTTTCATTATTATCATTTAATTATAAGAAAATTATTTATTTATTGACAGTTATTTCTTATTTAAATGAGTATATTCTAATACAAATAGTCAATTTTATAACAAATAAACGTCATAAATATTTATTTTTCTTGTAATGAATTTATATGTCCTTGGTTTAGTTTAGTTTGTTTGTTTCCTCAAATCTTATTTTCCTAGCTAATGTTGTTTCTTTAAATGTACGTTGAGTTGTCAGAAATAATAAATGTTATCATAAAAATATATCAATTATGAGAATGTTGAGTTCTACGAGTAAACTTTTCATACTAGAATATCGTAACAATTCTAATTAATCAACCCTTGTTTAGAAGTAATATTAATACTGAATAATATGTTTATCGTTTCAATTTTTCTTTTTTTGGCATACATTCACTTGTTAATTAATTATTTGAGAATTCAATAGCGTGTCTATCTTGAAGTACTTGAAGTAACAAAGTAACCAAGAATCATTTATTCTAGATGAAGGGAGAAAAAAAGAATATTTATTTCAAACTTATATACATCAACGGTACGGTGCTAGCTAGCTATATATTAAACTTAGGTTATAATATATATAGGGTAGTGATTTGTATAATTCTAGAGCGTACAAGTCTTGTAAACTATTTTTTTTTAAAAATTGATAATTTTTTTAAAAAAAATCTATTTTTTATGATAGACTCTATTTTTTTTCAAAAAAAAAAAAAAAAACGAAACTTACACTTTTTAAAATTATTATACGATCATTTTGAGATCTTTTCAACCTTGGCATGAAATAGATCTTTTTTTTTTTTTAATATGGTGATCAATTAACCTAGCTAGCACGTGTTCAAATAACATAATATATCGTAATATATCATTAAAAAGTAAATATAAAACAATGCATGATAAGGGTATTATAGTAGCTCTCCTAGTATGTATATATTATATATGGTTATTATTTTGTTGTTGATCTTTAGAAATTTAAGGTATTATAGTACGGCTCTTAATTAATTTATGTTCCCTTCAATAATATATATATATATATATATATTATATAGCCTCCTATATATCAGACTATCTATCAATTCCTTGGGACCGCATTGGTAGCTAGCTAACACCTTGGAATTTCGTTTCTGAGGATCAGTTTCCTTTGAAATTAAGTAGAATTAATTAGTAGGGCTGGCCAAGCCAACTTATTTATAATCTTCCTCTTGTCCCACCACAATATTAATTATTTTGTTTAGAAATTGTAAGGAATTATCCCCTTTTTTCCAATTCGAAGTCAAATATGTACTTAATTCAACTCGTGTGTGCTCTAGAAACCCCCAATAAGGACAAGTTAAACATATTATAATTAGAAGAGGTTTGGATAGTGAATCGAAATAAGATAAAAGTTGAATAAAATTTTTAAAAATTAAATTTTTTATTAAATTTTATTTAGAATATAAGATTTATTATATTTTTTATTAAATTATATTATATGAATAGTGTGTGATGTAAATAATTTTAAATAGCACTACTCAATTAATTTATGTAGTAGATTTTTAAATTAACAATATATTTAATAGATTAAAATATAAGAAATATTACCGTAATAATAAAATTTTATAAAAATAAATTAATAATTTGACGTTGCTTATAAGTTATATGTACGACTGAGTTGCTCGTCCCTTCGCCCCTCATCGTAATCTACTTCGGTCTACGTTGCATTGTTGTTAGTCAAAGACATAGAGAAGGTAGCTTTAGATGCCGTTTTAATGCAACTCTTTACTTTTCAAAGGTACAGTAACGCTATTTCGTGTTCTGCACCCAAACACTTTATAATTTATTGCATTTTTTTTAAACAGTAGTTAATTTGGATTGAGATATACATTATTTAAATAATACGTTATTTCAATTAAACCGTAGTTAATTGAATGGCCGAACCTATGACAATCCAGAAGAATGTGACCCTTGGATCAAATTGTCAACGATTTTGTGAGGTGGAGTGATGACACGTGGGCACCCGTGGGATCTTATAATCTTTCAGACGTAGATTAGGATGTTTGACTTTAGATGGTATGAGTGACAGCTGGCTTCCAAAAGTTTCTCCGGCTACAATTTATTATTGTAAAAGTATAATGATAGAGTTAGTACTATAATATTATTCATTTATTATTATTTTTCATTTGATTTTTTTAATTTTTAATTTTATTTAATAATTAAGAAAGTAAATATTAATAAAATTATATATATTTTTAATTTTTTTATAGTGATTAAAGATGTTAAAAAAATACTTAAAAGAAAATAATAAAAAAAATTAGAAATATATTTGAATAGTAAATTGATAATAATAGAGTAGTAAGTCTATCACTACTCTTATTATTATATATATCGGATAATAATATTCTGGTAATCCCATTTCGTCCATTCACACAGCTAATCTAGGGTTCAAAAACATGTTTCAATTCTAGTAAATAGATAAATAAATAATCCAAAATTTAAAAAAAAATCGCAGACTTAAGGGTTTGTTTGGTTCCTTAACTCCTCTTAACTAATCACAACTCATCATTACAACTTTTTTAAATTTCAACATAAAATATAATAAACAATTCAACTTTTTCAAATTTTAAAATAATAATAATATTAAAAAATAATATTCTAATAATATTTTATTATCTCAACTTAACTTAGTTCAACATCCTAACGCATACACACCAGAATAAATAGAAGCAAGATAATTTGTCTTTTGGGGTCTAGAGTGAAGTATATAAATAGATGAAGAACCCTTAATGCATTTGATAAATAATTAAATCCCATTTGAATAATGAGATGAGATGATTTTAGATAAAAGTTAAATAAAATATTATTAGAATATTACTTTTTAATATTATTATTATTTTCAGATTTGAAAAAGTTGAATTGTTATTATATTTTATGTGAAAATTTAAAAAAATTGTAATTATGAAATGAGATGAAACTATTTTTGTATCCAAACGGGACCTTAATGTTTACTAAGAAATTCACTTAAACAATTATAAATAATATAGAATTCACTTTATGTATTTATCTCTCTTCAATTTTAGACCATAGAATTGGGTCAAAAACTCTAAAAAGTCCAACTCATGAAAAAAAAATCCAAATCCATGAAAAAGGTTACGGATTTAGGAAAGTTTCTATACAGGAAAAATTATATTTCTAAGTCTGTTTCTTGATACAACAAACGCATTACTAATGAGACAAGCGTTTCGTAGAATCATAACAGAAAAAAAAGCCCAAATCCAGTAGAGCAAAACACATTCAAAAATAGATTAGGCACCGCCCGCAGAGCAGCTAAGGGAGCAAATGGTGGTTCTAATACTTTTTTCTGTCCATGTGCCTTTGCACTGTCATCTGTTCTAATACTATCATCTATTCTAATACGTAGTGCCGGTGCCTCTGCCGTGACTAAAGCCAGCAATATTGATCTCAGCGATATTTAAATAATGAAATGATCTCAGATGATTTATAAATAGTAATGAAAATGTAGTAAGAAAATAATGATAAGATACTGAATAGTAATAAAAAGAAATAAAAAGTAATGATAAAATATTGAATAGTAGTGGAGTGATCTCACTACCCAAACACAGCCGAATCTTGGCCTTTTTCTTTAGCAAGTTTCATGGCCTTGATTCCTCTAATGAAGGCGAGCATAGCAGCAGCCATTAACCAAATGTGTGTTCCTAGTCCTAGTTGTTAAAGCACAGCTAATATAACCTCCCCAGTCCCCTCCACCTCTGGTCTTCCATAATAATATAAAGAAACATAAGCCAACAGGCAACAGTTGCTATATTAACTCATACACAGGAGAATACTCTCAAGACATTTCAAACAAGTATATTTGCAAGTACATTCTCCTCCTAAGGTAACAGAAGATACAGCTGCATCTGATAACTATACAGGAGAACAAATATGAGTTTATTGTGGGTACAATGTTTCCAATCTCGGGACATCAGAAACTAAGAAAAGAAATAGATACTACAAACAGCTCGATTCCAGTAAAGGCTTTCTTTACTTGCCACCTCTACAAGAATTTCTCTATGCTAGTTGTCAATGTGGATTTGGGAACAGCACCAATAATTGCATCTTTTTTCTCACCATTTCTGAAGATGATGACAGTAGGGATGCTTCTAATACCATATCGTGTGGCAACTGAAGGGCTCTCATCAGTATTAACTTTGTAGCATTTGAGCTTCCCAGCATATTGCTTTGCCAGTTCATCAATGATAGGATGGATCATACGGCATGGCCCACACCAAGGGGCCCAGAACTCAACCAGAACAGGGAACTCAGAGTCGAGAACGAGCGACTGCCAATTTGCATCTGTCACAGCAGCCACTGCAGTTATCCAAAGAACAAAGTTTTAGTTTTGTTAAGATTTTTCTCAAACCATCGAAAGAGACACTGATCAGCCATGGTTCAAAGTGCACAACACCAAAAGAGGAGAAGCAAACTTTCACTATAGCCAAAGATAGGCTACAAAGTTCTGCATGCCTCAACTGTGTGAAGAGAACTTAGAGAAGCGTGTGTGAAGGTAGCTATCAAGTACTGAATTCTGTTAGTGGCAGGCAACCATATCAATCTGCATCAAGCCATTGACTCCAGGGGACCGAAACCAAATTTTAAGGCAACCACTTGGATATGTTTCAATTTTTTTTTTTTTGGATAAGTCACTTGGATGTCTCTAATCTATATCTGGTAAGATTCTTCCTTGCTACAAGCGACATAAAAACTGTCAACGTTACCCTACAAAGTGATAACGCATGCCCAAGTCCTACCACACTACCAGGTCAAGCACTCGGCTGAACAAGTATCGCTTCATGATATTCCTAAACCAAATCCCATAGAATAAACAAGTATTATCAAAATACTTCCTTACCAAGAAATTTATTTTAAGTTCTTACTTATCGGAAGAAATTATTGTCTACTAATAAAATTTTCCTCTGTTCTATTCTCTCAGCTAATGAAATCCGGAAGCAATTGAACTTTTGTGGCCACCAAACGCGCTTCGAAGTAACAATTCGAAAGTATCACCATTTCTTCATCCAGAGTAGTCCCCGCAAGAATCAAAGGAACTAAACAGGAAAAGGAAACATTACGAGAACAAATTTAAGCTAAAAGGGGAAAATAAGCGATATTTTTGGTGGCTCAGAAAACATAAAAATGAGCAGAAATAATCTGACTAACGAAGTCTGAGATTAGTTCATTATCGCTTTACTCTGCTATGTCTTTTCACTCCGTAAAATTTCCAAACTTTCTATGATTTCCTTTTCCTTGCCCATACAAATTAAACAGAATTGAAAAAAAAAGGATAAAAGAATCAAGCAAAGCAGGCCACTGGAGTACAGAATCATAATCCTAACCTTCGACAGCAGTGTCCTGAGCCTCGCACACGACTAGACCACCACGACGAGCGAGTCGCGAACTTGGGATCGGACTCACCGAGCCAAAAGAGCGAATTGAGAAACTCGGTCTTGCCCTGAGGCCTCCGAACCGGGGCAATCTACGGGCGGAGAACGAAGATGCCGCGATCGGAGAGATAGTAAGGGAAGGTAGAGTGGAGGCGCGAGGCACGATAAGGGATTCGAGCACGGTGGCCATGGCAATAGCAAATCAAAGCCCTACAAAGAGAGAGAAATAATGGGTACGAAGTGGAGGGTTTGGGATCTGCGAGAATGCGGAGTGAGAGAGAGAGTGTATAGGGTTTGGTGATTTGGTGAGGGAATGGATGACAAGGGAGGTGGCAGTGGGGCACTCGCAAGGATGGGGGTGAGGAAATGGGTTACTCTCAGGTTAATTCTACTGCAGTGCGGTCTGGTAACCAATAGAATCAGGCCGCTTGTACTAAGGGCCATGCAAATGATAAATCAATTATCATAATTTTTATCTCAATTCTAGCATCGTATTAATTATAAATAATGCTATCCTGTCTATTAATTTCTTATTTTAAACTAAATATCTTGAGAATTAAAATTCAATATTAAAATTTATTATCTTTCCAAATCTATATGATTAGTATTGTTTTTTTCTCGTTATAGATCTTTCACGTTTCAATTTTTTCTCTGAGAAATACGTACTTCCCCCTCCCCAAAACAGTACTTCCCATTATTTATCAACACATAAAAATGGGAATTTTCGAGTCACTTTATCAGATTATTATAAAAATCGAATTGCATGCAGTTAAAATTAAAAGAAGTCATAAATAGATTTTAAAAAATAAAATTATAAATTAACATAATTTAATATAATACGTTAAATTTATAATTTAACTTCAAAAATTAAATCACTTAAATTTACAGTTACATAATAACTTTTAAAACAATATTTTTCCTAAAGTAAATAAGAACAAACGGATAATCCTTAGAAAAAAAGAAAAGAGGATAATATTCTAATAAATTCAACTTTATATTATTAACTATCTATAGTTGGACATGACTGTTGGACAGAGCCTGCCAGCCAACCTTTGACAAAGGTCTCCCATAATGCCCGCTCTTATCTGAAGGCTAGACGCCCATAATAGGAATCCACAGACCATGCAGGTTTGGATGCAGACAGTTCTTAATCTCGCTTGTCACTCGGCTTTTGTTGTTTATAAAATCCAAAGTTGAAGCACGTACGTGTACAGACGTCGATCCCTATCTAAAACATATGGCCGATCTTAATTTGTTCTCACAGTTTATTCCCATGGCCGATGGCAAGGTCGTTCCACCACGCTTTGCTCCAGCACTTTCTTCTCCATCTTTTCATTTTACAATAACTCTTGATCTCCCAACTTCCATCATTATGTGCATTAGCGTGATGTTGTTCTTCCTCATCCTTGCTCACATTCTGCATGCTTTCTTTCAATGGCTGAAAGAGGTGAGGCCTGGATATGATCTTGAAGAAGGAGAAGGAATTCATCGACAAGACATGAATGTTTCTAATCCAATATCTCATCCAGCTGCATTTTATCAAGCTATAGAAGAAAACAATGTCCGAGTGTTTGGAATATTAGATAGGTTTATGAGGGACGTAGGTGAAAGACGAGGGCAAAGACTGAGGGCCTCAAAGAAACTGCCGACTTTGGTAAATTATGGAAGCCATGGTATAAAATCGGCCAGTTTTTGTAGTACTGATTGTGCCATCTGCTTGGAGGATTTTGCAGTTGGGGACTCATGTCAAGTTTTCCCAGTGTGCAATCACATTTTTCATTCCAATTGCATTGACCACTGGTTGAGGAATAAGATAACTTGTCCTGTTTGCCGCAATTGTGTTCTCTAGCAGGACGTATGATCATCATGAGCTGCCTCTTCGTGTCCAGAGCCGCCAGTAAATACCCACCAAAACAAAAGAAGAATAAGATTGAAGAAGAACAAGAAACGAACTCTAAATACCCGTACTTTAATTTATATATTTAGGCATTTTTTTTTTCCTGCTGTTCTTGTGTCGTTGGTCATGATAAGGAAGAATCCTCTTCGGATCCTTTCTTGATCTTAGATGATTTTATCTTGTATATATCTTTACTTTCCTAGTTTATAGGATAATTTCAACTGTATATATTCTATTATTTGTTTCCTATTATATAGAACTTTTCATTTGTAAATATGTTTTATATAATGAAACTGATAGCCTCAATATTCTGTTGAGGATTTCAGTCACATTATACACAGGTCATTGAACTTCTATATGGTAGGGGTGTGCAAAATTTCGAGAATTCTGACTCCGTCCGACCTCCGCTCCGATGCCGACTCCGACGGAGTCGGAGTTGTCGGAATTCGGAGTAGCTCCGAATTTTTTTTTTAAACCCAGCTGTAAAACGACGTCGTTTTGGAGCTGGGTTTAAAAAAAAAAAATATTGAACGACACCGTTCCACTTAATATGGAACGGCGTCGTTTCGGAAGTTCCTTCTTGAAGGAGCTTCTTCTGAAGAACGTCGTTCCTCTTCCTTCTTCACTTCTTCTTCTTCCTTCTTCACTTCTTCTTCCTCCTTCACTTCTCTCTCGCGTCTCCCGTCCCAGTGACTGAACCAGTGAACTGTGAAGCCGTCCTCACGTCTTGTGTCTTTCTTGCTAGCGTGCCGCCGTTCGTCGTTGCTCCTCCCTGCCGCCGTCCCTCTGTTCAGCTTCCACCTACGGTGAGCCCTAAATTTATGAGCCCTAAATTTAATTCAAGCACGTCTCTTATGAATTGGAGCCAGCAGTTGTGATTTTTGTGATTCTTGTGTATTAAATATTCAATATAGTCCCCAACACGGCGCTCAAAAACATGAATTTTACATTGTTTTGAAGACTTGCGCTCGAGCGAGGTGTCTAGCGCAAGTCGAGCGCACGTTGTATTGAACATTGGCTCGAGCGATATGTCGAGCGGAAGTCAAGCGAACCTCTCTGGAAGAGTTCTGCTCGAGCGCTACGTCGAGCGCTCATCGAGCGAACCTCTCTGTATGAGTTCTGCTCGAGCGATATGTCAAGCGCACGTCGAGCGAAACTCTCTGTATGGATTCTGCTCGAGCGCGACGTCGAGCGCAGGTCGAGCGATCCTCTCTGTATGGATTCTGCTCGAGCTCCACGTCGAGCGCACGTCGAGCGAACCTCTCTGGATGGATTCTGCTCAAGCTCCACGTCGAGCGCACATCGAGCGAACCTCTCTGTATGAGTTCTGCTCGAGCGCCACTTCGAGCGCACATCGAGCGAACCTTTCTGGATGGGTTTTGCTCGAGCGCAGGTCGAGCGAACCTCTCTGTATGGCTTCTGCTCGAGCGCACGTCGAGCGCATGTCGAGCGAATCCATCTGGATGGGTTCTGCTCGAGCGCACGTCGAGCGAACCCATCTGGATGGGTTCGTCTGAGTTAAGCGCACATCAACCGAACCTCAATGTAATAATACATCGATACATGTATTATTATGATACAATAATACATGTCCTATTGTATAATACAATAGCCTAGTTTATTTTTAAACTAATTTTTTGCTTCTAATTTAATTTTTTCAGCTTCATTGATTGTGATATGGATCCTAGACATAGTGGAGATGATCGTCCACAAGGGGATGTGGCGGATGCCAATGCTACAACTCCTACACCGGTGGGTACTTCCACCCCTAGAGCCACATCTAGGGCAGCTACATCTAGGGCAGCTACATCTAGAGCAGCTACATCTTGTGCGAGTAGTCGACTCCCACTCCCAGTTGATATAGAGGATGAAGATATGTTCAACGAGGAAGAGGAGATGCCCATTGAGCAAGATCAACCACCACGACCTTCTAAAAAGAGGTCGTGGACATGGGAGCATTTCACCAAAATACCTGGTGAAATTGCGAACCCAGTGGCAAGATGTCATTATTGTGGATCACTTTGTGGATGCCATTCGAAGAAGCAAGGTACCAGTGTGTTAATAGCACATCTAAATGGTTGCCAACGATATAAGATAGCGAAGGGATTGCAAGCCACTGATCAGACCAACCTCAGTTACCAAACTTCTACAGCCACTGATGGTACACAGACTAAGAAATTGGTCATCCCTCAATACAGTGAGAAGATGTTGAGGGACATGCTTGCAGAGATGATAATTACTGATGAGATGCCATTTACCACAGTCGAGAAAAGAGGCTTTCGAAAGTTTCTAAATTTTGTTGAGCCACGATTTCCCATTCCATCACGGTATACAGTGATGCGAGATTGTATGAAGAGGCATGCGAAGGACAAGGAGGAGATGAGGAAGATGTTTATTACCACTGGCCAAAGAGTGTCTTTTACGACTGACACATGGACTTCCATACAGAACGTCTGCTACATGTGTATCACGGCACACTACATTGACAGTGAGTGGATTTTGCATAAAAAAATTATTAGTTTTAAAGAAATTGTGGATCATAAAGGTGCATCCATTGGGGCGAAAGATGGATGATTGTTTAAAGGACTGGGGAATTCGAAAAGTGCTGTGTATTACAGTTGACAATGCCAGTGCGAATGAAACAGCAATTGATTGGTTTAAGCGGAACACGACGGTGAGAGATGATGTCATTCGGGCCCACGAGTTTATTCACGTTCGATGCTGTGCTCATATCATTAACCTCATAGTTGTTGAGGGATTAAAAGAGGTTCATGATTCCATAACCCGAGTCCGCAACATTGTACGATATGTGAGGGGTTCCCCTCAAAGGCTTGCCAAGTTTAAGGCAATAGCAGAAGATTTGAAGATTGAATGTTCTAGTATGCTGTGCTTGGACGTTCCGACTCGATGGAATTCTACATACATGATGTTGGATGTGGCACAGAAGTACCAAAAAGCATTCGAGCGGATGGAGGTCGAGGATGGGGGCCTGAGGTATGCTTTGTTGGAGCCAGCAGGACAGGGGCTCGGTGCGCCAGACGCACATGATTGGACCAGTGTGAGTTATTTTGTTGAATTTTTAAGAACTTTTTATGAGATAACCATGCGACTATCTGGATCCAAATATACGACTGCGAACTCATTTTTCAGTGAGCTCTCGGAGCTTCACTTCCAGTTGGAAAATAGTTGTACTGACTCTGCTGGATTGTTATCTGATATGGCTACGAGGATGAAGATCAAATATGATAAATATTGGGGGAATATTGAGAAGATAAATAGATTGCTATTTGTGGCTGTGATCCTTGACCCCCGAGTTAAGTTGGCCGTTCTAGAATTTTGGGTAAATTCCGTCCTCGGGGCAGTGAAGGCTGGAGAGTTTATTAGATTGCTAAAAAGTGATGTTGATGACTTATATCATCACTACAGTACTAGTGCTCAGCCTTCATCCGCAGTTGGTAGCTCCTCACATTCGAGGCCGACAGGATCGACAGTTTCCTCAGGTGATACTGACCCATCTGTAGGGGTTAGAGGCAATCGTGTCATACGGCAGTATCATCAACTCATGTCAACAAGGAATATTATGCATTGTACATCTGAGGTTGAACGATATTTTATGGAAGCTGTCGAGGCACCTAGTGATGTATTTCAGTTATTAACTTGGTGGAAAGTTAATTCCACCAAGTATCCAGTCCTTTCCCGTGTGGCCCGAGATGTGCTAGCCATTCCTGTCACTACGGTTGCCTCAGAGTCGGCATTTAGCACTGGAGGTCGCGTGTTGGATGCTTATCGGAGTTCATTGTCACCGTCAACCGTGGAGGCCCTCGTTTGCACACAGAATTGGATAAGTGAAACGCCCATTGGACTAGATACCGTTGGCGTTGATGCCGAGAGCTATAGGCTTGAATCAGGTAAGTTTATATGCTTTTTAATGATGATTTAATTATTTTTAATGTTTCTAACTTCTACTTTTTATGATTTTATAGATCTAATTGTGAACCCTAACATAATTACCGATGATTGAGAGTTTGGAACGGACGCTACTTGAGAGTTGTGATGGAGTTGAGAGAACCTCATTTCTTGGTAAGAATCAAATTATTCTTTTACCGTATATAATTTTTTATTATCAATTTTTTTTCATCTATTGATTGCTATTTTCTATCTTCATTTCAGGCGTGACCAATGGAACATTGGGGTTTGAGTGAAACCCGTGTTTAATTTTTATGTAATTATATTTCAAGACTGAGTCATATTGTTATTACGTTATAAATGAGACTGTTATAACTTATGGCTGCATCATACATGTTATTTACTTTTTAAACTATTTATATAGTTATATTTATGTACTTATATCCCGAGCAAATACGTGGGATAAGTACTCTTTATTCTATAATTTCTATTAGTACTTATCCATCATCTCTCAAAAGTTTATAATTTATTATCCAACTGAAATTAATCGAATTATACAAATTCGTACCATCATTCTTTTCTATAAAATTTTAAATTTGTGTAATTTTCAACTCATGAGTCATGAGCACTTTTAATGCTAAATTTCAGGCGGACATAAAACAAATTAAAGATATAATCAAAATTCAGTAACAAAATTAGAACGAATATTTAAATTATTGAAAACTCTTGAATAAACTAAATATTTGTAGATGGTTAACTTTTAAAAAAATATATATATGTTGCCCACTATCTGAAACGAAATTGAACAACAAAATTTAAATAATAATAATAAAAAAAAATTCTGAAATTGAGTTCGGAGTCGGAGCTCCGACCTCCGTTCGGAACTCCCTCCGAACTCCAGTCGGAGATCCGATCGGAAGTCGGAGCTCCGACCTCCGTTCGGAGC
This sequence comes from Juglans regia, assembly GCF_001411555.2. NCBI lineage: Eukaryota > Viridiplantae > Streptophyta > Magnoliopsida > Fagales > Juglandaceae > Juglans > Juglans regia. Next base: position 22,255,686 of record NC_049909.1, read on the forward strand.
TCCGATCGGAGGTCGGAGCTCTCGGAGCTCCGACATCCGATCGGAATCGGACTCCGACTACGTTCGGAGTCGGAGTCAGAGGAAAGTTTTGGCTCCGAATCCGGTCGGAGTCGGAGGTCGGAAATGACAACTCCGACTCCGTCGGAGTCGGAGCCCACCCCTAATTTCAAGCAACTTATATAATTGTAATATTGAGTCATTAATGCATGTCAAGATGTCATGTGACATACCCAGTTAACACCCCCCAACCAAAAATAAAAAAAGTGCCTGTGGCCACTGTGTTGGATTATTTATCTATGCAAAGGACAGCCTAAGCTCGAGTTTAAATTTTGGACACCAAAGACTATTCATCATATTGCAGTTTTTGATCCCTTATCCATTCTTCCTGTAATGAGCCAAATTAGCACCCATTAATCAAAGGACAGATAAGGTCAGACAAGAAGATTCCAACCTCACAGCTAACTGAAATCAGCTCCAGACTCCAGTGTAGGCTTTCAAGGCCTCATTTTTTTACTAGAAAGGCTGCTTTGAATAATCAGCACCGTAAAGGACTAGCATATATAGCATCTGGACTCTTGTCTCTTTTGACTTAATCACATTGCATCTTTGTGGGAGATAATACCAGTATGTCTATGGTAGGGCATCTGGATGGAGAGGAATGGTCTCAATTTTGAGAATCATGAAAGGATAATGAACGAGCTTAGAGCTTTTTTTCTTTGAACTTTATTCCATTGGTCGATTGTAATAGACTATGGCATGAACATACATAATTTTCTTGTATCTTTAGACACTTATGCATAGGTGTTACTCTTGTATATGTATCGTGTACTTGACTTCACCTTTTTTAATAAAATTCATATTTATCGATAAAAAAGAATTATAAATTAGTATTACATGTTATTATACATTATTGTTATATGGTAATAATAGTATGATATTTACGTATACTAAACTATTGTTAGTCAATTTATATTATAGTATAAGTATATTATTTAATAATAATTAGCTCATACTAATATTGAATTTAACTAACTATATAAGTTATAGTTATATAAGATATATATGATGAATGTATTGAAAAATACATATATTTTTATAACATATGTACAATATTGAAGTTGGAGTTGGAGAGCAAAATTGGAGTCGATATATCAGAATTGGAGTCGGTCTGTCTCCACCTTCGACTCTTAACTTTTTGGAGGAAAAAAAAAAACTCCTACTCCGACTGTCAAAGTCAAAGCGAAGCCAGAACAAAATCGGATTCAGATTCAGAGTTGAATTTTTGCTCTGTCATAATAAAGACTATTGACTTTAAGTGGAAGTTAATAAGCCTATGAAATTATAATTCTTGATGATCAATGCTACATTGACTCGCTATATAAATAGCTCTTGATTCCTCCTTACTATTAATTAAGTGAAATATGTGAAAGGTTTTATTTATTACTTATGATAAAAGATTTAAAACTTAATTACACATTGTAGTTTTTATTTTAACAAGTTTAACTACAGCTAGTATATCTATAATTATGCTAAGCATATGAAGAACAATTATATCTTGGATATACAACACCATCACCGACCAAACTTGCCAACACTGAATCTTGCATATCTGTAACAATGCCTGCATTCATCTTGGCTGTGTTTACGCAGAAAATTGATCCAAGAACAAAATAATTAACACAACAAAAGAAAATTAACTAGAAAAAAAAATTATGTGAGTTTTTTCTTTAGAATACTAACGTAAATCTGCTATTCATCTTCTTCACTACTTTCGTCACTATATAAAACTAAACTAATTTTACCAACATCGTCAGTATTTCTAATAGTGGTTGCCACTGGCTCTAGAATTTTTGCATCGGAGAGTTCTTTGGATGCTCCTGGGTCTAACTTTGCTTTCTTTGCTTGTGGCTTGACCTTTATAATCATATCAAATGGACGAGCTGGCCGATTTTTCCGGCCAACTGATTTCTGTTCCTGCAAACAATAACAGGTTTCATTCAGAAACCAATGCAAACTAATAATTCCAGAGGTGATATTCACTACAAAGATTTGAATACAGAACTCAATACAAAACAGAACTCAATCCAAATTGACTTGGCCGACCAATAATAATTAGAATCTGATTACTTCTTTTGTAAGTAAATATTATTTTTTACCAACTTCTCAAAAAAATTGGTATACAGAACAATGCTTTACTCAGCCAAATTGACTTGATTGGACGACAGTTAATCATTAGAATCTGATTTTTCTTTTTAATTTCAATATAGAGACACCCTATTAGCAGTCACACGATAATCACAACACAGACAAGGATGAATGTGTTCTGCTTTGGGTTGAGCATCATCTGGGTGGAATCCGCACGAGATAGGACCAACATCTCGCTACTGTTCAATTTATACCAAGCAATTGATGCCAGTTTTAATCTGGCTATGGTCCAAGTGCATACCATCAAGTTATACAATGTTACTTGACGCAAGAAATTTTCCTAGATAGAAGCCTTAAATCACATGGTAGAGATTCAAGTGAAACATCGCGACTTGCTTTATTGGTAAAGGCCCATGAGGTTGTATCGGAGACCTGGGTTTCAATGTGGTTGTGAATATGAGTGTGAGGGTTGCAAGGGTTTGCTGGAAGGAGGGGGTTAGTAGCCCAAGCGGCTTCCAATCACGGGCCAAATCACCAAAATTGGGGAATGGTGCAAAACTTTAAAAAATAAAAACTTTTTAGGGGGGAAATTAGTTTTTATAGTCCACCTTATAAAAAAGACCTTAAAATTAAATTAATATTCAAAGATTTTTTTTTTCTTCTCGTTATTTTGGTTCGCTATTCTTGGGAGTTAGGTCTGTCCATGCCTCAAATTGAAAAAAGAAAAAGAAAGGAAAAGAAAAAGGTCATAAAGATAGAAATGCACATATATCAAATTAAATATAACCTGGATTACCCATAAAAAAAATATACCTGGACTATAGGAGCTGGCCCAGCTGGGGATGTTTCCTTGAGCTCATGCAGAATATTAGACTGTGCTGCCAGTGCTGCCTGAAGAAGAAATATCATAACAACCAGGGGCAAGAGATAACGTTAAGTACAGTCTTGAGCCTCAACAAGACCATGCAACATCATATGCCGAAGGACAACTACTTCAAAAATTTATATGATACTTACAAACCTTTCTATTGAAGAGAACAATCCATGTGATGCAAAACCAGTATAAAACTTCCTTTTTTTCTTGCAAGTAAAACCAGTATAAAACTTTAAGCAAAAAGTATATCATGTATAAGGTCCTTGGCTCTAATTCCCTACTACTTGGATGCATAAACGCCCCTTCCACAGACAATATAGTCCACTTAAAACTGAATATCTCTAGATTTCATAGAAACTTCAATCAACTATGCAAAAGGCGCATCTAAGTACACGGGTGTATATAGACATTATGGTGAAAAACGTTTCTTGATAAGTAATAAAACTTTATTAAACTATGCAAAAGGTGCATCCAGGTACAAAGGGTATACACGAGAGAGTCACCTACCTAGAAGTATAAGAAAATCATGAAAAGTCAACCCACTGAAATTTGTGGGCTTCATCCTAACCCTCTCCAGATATGAAAAGGTCCACTACTCTTATGGCCATGACCCTATCCAAACCAACCCGTTTAAATAAATCACTCCACAAAGCACTAGTCATCTCACAATGGAGTAAAAGATAGCCAATGGACTCCCCATTCCTCTAGCATGTTTGGGTAATGAGACGAGATGAGAATTCTGTAAATAGTAGTAAAATGGTTTGAGTTAAGATGTTTTATTGGATTTTGAAAAATTAGAAATAAAAAGTTGAATAAAAATATTACAAAGTTAACAAATTGTTTGAATATAATTTTTTAATATTATTTTTGTTTTAAAATTGAAAAGGTTGTATTGTTTTTTGAGTTTTGTTTGGAAGTTTGGAAAAGTGTAATGATTAGGTAATGATTAAGTTGAAGATTTGAAATTATAAAGTGTTTTGTGTTTGACTGATATTTGGAAAGCAAATTATGACAAGTTTTGAGTGACAAGTTTGAAGATGAGATGAGATGTTCTTAACTCATCTCAATTCCCAAACGTGACCTAGTGATAATCATGATTCATATTACAAAACAATTCTCACAAAAACAAAGCAATCATGAACCAAAATTGTTTTGGACATATGCAGTGCTGACCTAATGGTTCTAATCTAAAGGGTTTGAATTACCAAAACTTTTTTCTTTATAAGTAAACAACTGTATTAATAAGAATAGACATAGC